>NW_028289744.1:67500-70000 GCF_059628265.1 Tinamus guttatus | reverse complement strand
GGCGAAACAGATCAGTGACAAGCGAAGGCAGTTGGCGGCTGCGGCAAAGACATCGTCGCCCATGAAAATGACTGCGGCGTGCGAAAGGGACTCCTCCCCCGAGATGGAAGAGGTGAGAAACATCCAGAGAGAGTATAGAAGGGTAGTTGGAGAGTGGATCCGCGCCGGTTCTCTGTCTGCTCCGGGAAGGTTCCGCGGGATCCTGGAAGGTGTGGAAAACGTCCCCGAATGTGTCAGCTGTCCTTGGAAGGAGTTGGAAACCCTCGCGCAAGGGAAGCTCGCCGTTAAAAGAGCCAAGTACCATCAGAAACATCCTGCCGAGGCCGGGCCTGCGAAGAAGGAGAGAAGGTGGATGAAACGCAGGGCGGTTGAAAGGGATCAATACCTCCGATATCAGCGGCTCTTCGCTTTGGATAGGAAGAAGCTTGCTGGTATCATTCTCGATAACATCGAGGCAGTGAAATGCCCTCTCCCGACTGAAGACGTTTATGCCTTCTATAGGGAGAGAGGGGAAGAGGTGACCCCATTTTCCGGCTTGAGCTCATTCCGTAGTGTGGGAAGGGCCAACAATACTGCCTTTAGGCTAATGATCTCCGCGGGTGAGATCCAGAAGAACGTGGCGGAGATGTCCAAGCGCTCCGCCCCGGGACCAGATGGCCTCTCCCTGGGGGACGTTCTTAATATTGACCCCCAGGGCAGCCGGTTAGCGGAGGTGTTCAACCTCTGGCTGTTAGCCGGAAAAGTCCCTGACGAGCTAAAGGCAGCTAGAACGGTTTTAATACCGAAATCGGCGGATCCCACCAAGATGGAGGACATGAACAACTGGCGGCCCATTACCATCGGGTCCGTCATTTTAAGGCTGTTCTCCCGGATATTGAGCAATAGGCTCCGGCGGGCATGCCCAATTAATGCGCGGCAAAGGGGTTTCAT
This sequence comes from Tinamus guttatus, assembly GCF_059628265.1. Lineage (NCBI taxonomy): Eukaryota > Metazoa > Chordata > Aves > Tinamiformes > Tinamidae > Tinamus > Tinamus guttatus. Next base: position 69,070 of record NW_028289744.1, on the reverse strand, counting down.
AGCAGCTCCGGGCTGCTCGAAAAATCTTAAACTCCTTCAGGCATTGATTAAAAGTGCCAAGAAAGACCATAGGACTCTTGGGGTCGTGTTTGTCGATTTAGCTAAGGCTTTCGACACAGTTAACCATCAACACATCTTCCGGGTCTTGGCCCAAAAGGGGGTCGATAAACACATTATCGACTTACTGAAGGACTTATATACCAACTGTGGAACCAGAGTGGAGGTGGGAGGCCGGTGTACGGAAAGGATTAAGATTCTCGGGGGAGTGAAGCAGGGTGATCCACTGTCCCCAGTGCTCTTCAATTTGGCTTTAGACCCTCTGTTGTGTGGTCTGGAAAGTAGAGGAGTGGGCTTTAAGTATGGTGACCAGGTGGTGACATCACTAGCGTTCGCCGACGATTTGGCACTTCTCAGTGACTCTTGGGACGGCATGAGACAAAATATCGAAGTGGTTGAAGAATTTTGCCAGCTTACCGGGCTGCGGGTACAGGCCCCTAAATGCCATGGGTTTCTTATTAGGCCTACTAAAGACTCTTATACCATCAATAATTGTAACCCATGGTCAATTGCGGAAACGCAATTGGATATGATAGATCCGGGTAGTTCGGAGAAATATTTAGGCCTAGGGATAGACCCCTGGGTGGGAATATCCAAGCCCGGACTACGAGGGACACTGACCCGCTGGATTGGAAACATCGGGGGAGCCCCACTAAAGCCACTTCAGAAGGTGGATATCTTGAGGACTTATGCGATCCCAAGGCTGCTGTATAGTGCCGATCACGCCGGAATGAGCGTCACATACCTCCATTCCCTAGACCAGGAAATTAGATCGGCCGTCAAAGGATGGTTACATCTGCCACCGAGTACGTGTGACGCCATCCTTTATGTGGGGTATAAGGATGGTGGACTGGGACTCCCCCGTCTGGCGAGCCAAATTCTTAATATCCAGGCTCGCAGATTGTTACGGATTGCCCACTCCGAAGATACCATCATTCGGAATGTAGTCCGCCAGGAAGGGATCCAAGAGGAGGTGAGGAAGGTTTGGATCGCGGCGGGCAGGCGTCCTGACAAAGTACCAGCAGTGACGGAGGAATTCCCCACGGTGGCTGCGGAGTCCTCGACGACCGGCGAGCCCTCGTCCGAGTGGGAGAAGGTTGCTCCAAGAGTCATCTATCCCGTTCCCTGCAGATGGAGGAAAAGAGAATTCAAGAATTGGACCAATCTAAAATCTCAGGGCCGCGGAATCAAGAACTTCGAGAATGATCAAATTAGTAATGATTGGTTAATTCATTATAAAGGTATCCCACATCGCAAACTAATAACAGCCATCCAACTGCGGGCTAATGTATACCCTACTCGGGAGTTTTTGGCCCGTGGATTGGGTGAGGGTGCGGTAAGAGGGTGCAGGCATTGTCCTGCTGAATTGGAGACTTGTGCCCACATAATTGGATACTGCCCTGCGGTCCAAGAGGCACGGATCAAGAGGCATAACATCCTTTGTAGTTTGTTGGCTAAAGAGGCTCAAGGACTGGGGTGGGTGGTATATTTAGAGCCCCACCTCAGGGATAAA
>NW_028289744.1:60000-62500 GCF_059628265.1 Tinamus guttatus | reverse complement strand
CAGTGACAAGCGAAGGCAGTTGGCGGCTGCGGCAAAGACATCGTCGCCCATGAAAATGACTGCGGCGTGCGAAAGGGACTCCTCCCCCGAGATGGAAGAGGTGAGAAACATCCAGAGAGAGTATAGAAGGGTAGTTGGAGAGTGGATCCGCGCCGGTTCTCTGTCTGCTCCGGGAAGGTTCCGCGGGATCCTGGAAGGTGTGGAAAACGTCCCCGAATGTGTCAGCTGTCCTTGGAAGGAGTTGGAAACCCTCGCGCAAGGGAAGCTCGCCGTTAAAAGAGCCAAGTACCATCAGAAACATCCTGCCGAGGCCGGGCCTGCGAAGAAGGAGAGAAGGTGGATGAAACGCAGGGCGGTTGAAAGGGATCAATACCTCCGATATCAGCGGCTCTTCGCTTTGGATAGGAAGAAGCTTGCTGGTATCATTCTCGATAACATCGAGGCAGTGAAATGCCCTCTCCCGACTGAAGACGTTTATGCCTTCTATAGGGAGAGAGGGGAAGAGGTGACCCCATTTTCCGGCTTGAGCTCATTCCGTAGTGTGGGAAGGGCCAACAATACTGCCTTTAGGCTAATGATCTCCGCGGGTGAGATCCAGAAGAACGTGGCGGAGATGTCCAAGCGCTCCGCCCCGGGACCAGATGGCCTCTCCCTGGGGGACGTTCTTAATATTGACCCCCAGGGCAGCCGGTTAGCGGAGGTGTTCAACCTCTGGCTGTTAGCCGGAAAAGTCCCTGACGAGCTAAAGGCAGCTAGAACGGTTTTAATACCGAAATCGGCGGATCCCACCAAGATGGAGGACATGAACAACTGGCGGCCCATTACCATCGGGTCCGTCATTTTAAGGCTGTTCTCCCGGATATTGAGCAATAGGCTCCGGCGGGCATGCCCAATTAATGCGCGGCAAAGGGGTTTCATAGCAGCTCCGGGCTGCTCGAAAAATCTTAAACTCCTTCAGGCATTGATTAAAAGTGCCAAGAAAGACCATAGGACTCTTGGGGTCGTGTTTGTCGATTTAGCTAAGGCTTTCGACACAGTTAACCATCAACACATCTTCCGGGTCTTGGCCCAAAAGGGGGTCGATAAACACATTATCGACTTACTGAAGGACTTATATACCAACTGTGGAACCAGAGTGGAGGTGGGAGGCCGGTGTACGGAAAGGATTAAGATTCTCGGGGGAGTGAAGCAGGGTGATCCACTGTCCCCAGTGCTCTTCAATTTGGCTTTAGACCCTCTGTTGTGTGGTCTGGAAAGTAGAGGAGTGGGCTTTAAGTATGGTGACCAGGTGGTGACATCACTAGCGTTCGCCGACGATTTGGCACTTCTCAGTGACTCTTGGGACGGCATGAGACAAAATATCGAAGTGGTTGAAGAATTTTGCCAGCTTACCGGGCTGCGGGTACAGGCCCCTAAATGCCATGGGTTTCTTATTAGGCCTACTAAAGACTCTTATACCATCAATAATTGTAACCCATGGTCAATTGCGGAAACGCAATTGGATATGATAGATCCGGGTAGTTCGGAGAAATATTTAGGCCTAGGGATAGACCCCTGGGTGGGAATATCCAAGCCCGGACTACGAGGGACACTGACCCGCTGGATTGGAAACATCGGGGGAGCCCCACTAAAGCCACTTCAGAAGGTGGATATCTTGAGGACTTATGCGATCCCAAGGCTGCTGTATAGTGCCGATCACGCCGGAATGAGCGTCACATACCTCCATTCCCTAGACCAGGAAATTAGATCGGCCGTCAAAGGATGGTTACATCTGCCACCGAGTACGTGTGACGCCATCCTTTATGTGGGGTATAAGGATGGTGGACTGGGACTCCCCCGTCTGGCGAGCCAAATTCTTAATATCCAGGCTCGCAGATTGTTACGGATTGCCCACTCCGAAGATACCATCATTCGGAATGTAGTCCGCCAGGAAGGGATCCAAGAGGAGGTGAGGAAGGTTTGGATCGCGGCGGGCAGGCGTCCTGACAAAGTACCAGCAGTGACGGAGGAATTCCCCACGGTGGCTGCGGAGTCCTCGACGACCGGCGAGCCCTCGTCCGAGTGGGAGAAGGTTGCTCCAAGAGTCATCTATCCCGTTCCCTGCAGATGGAGGAAAAGAGAATTCAAGAATTGGACCAATCTAAAATCTCAGGGCCGCGGAATCAAGAACTTCGAGAATGATCAAATTAGTAATGATTGGTTAATTCATTATAAAGGTATCCCACATCGCAAACTAATAACAGCCATCCAACTGCGGGCTAATGTATACCCTACTCGGGAGTTTTTGGCCCGTGGATTGGGTGAGGGTGCGGTAAGAGGGTGCAGGCATTGTCCTGCTGAATTGGAGACTTGTGCCCACATAATTGGATACTGCCCTGCGGTCCAAGAGGCACGGATCAAGAGGCATAACATCCTTTGTAGTTTGTTGGCTAAAGAGGCTCAAGGACTGGGGTGGGTGGTATATTTAGAGCCCCACCTCAGGGATAAATCCAAGGAGCTC
>NW_028289744.1:52500-55000 GCF_059628265.1 Tinamus guttatus | reverse complement strand
AAGGCAGTTGGCGGCTGCGGCAAAGACATCGTCGCCCATGAAAATGACTGCGGCGTGCGAAAGGGACTCCTCCCCCGAGATGGAAGAGGTGAGAAACATCCAGAGAGAGTATAGAAGGGTAGTTGGAGAGTGGATCCGCGCCGGTTCTCTGTCTGCTCCGGGAAGGTTCCGCGGGATCCTGGAAGGTGTGGAAAACGTCCCCGAATGTGTCAGCTGTCCTTGGAAGGAGTTGGAAACCCTCGCGCAAGGGAAGCTCGCCGTTAAAAGAGCCAAGTACCATCAGAAACATCCTGCCGAGGCCGGGCCTGCGAAGAAGGAGAGAAGGTGGATGAAACGCAGGGCGGTTGAAAGGGATCAATACCTCCGATATCAGCGGCTCTTCGCTTTGGATAGGAAGAAGCTTGCTGGTATCATTCTCGATAACATCGAGGCAGTGAAATGCCCTCTCCCGACTGAAGACGTTTATGCCTTCTATAGGGAGAGAGGGGAAGAGGTGACCCCATTTTCCGGCTTGAGCTCATTCCGTAGTGTGGGAAGGGCCAACAATACTGCCTTTAGGCTAATGATCTCCGCGGGTGAGATCCAGAAGAACGTGGCGGAGATGTCCAAGCGCTCCGCCCCGGGACCAGATGGCCTCTCCCTGGGGGACGTTCTTAATATTGACCCCCAGGGCAGCCGGTTAGCGGAGGTGTTCAACCTCTGGCTGTTAGCCGGAAAAGTCCCTGACGAGCTAAAGGCAGCTAGAACGGTTTTAATACCGAAATCGGCGGATCCCACCAAGATGGAGGACATGAACAACTGGCGGCCCATTACCATCGGGTCCGTCATTTTAAGGCTGTTCTCCCGGATATTGAGCAATAGGCTCCGGCGGGCATGCCCAATTAATGCGCGGCAAAGGGGTTTCATAGCAGCTCCGGGCTGCTCGAAAAATCTTAAACTCCTTCAGGCATTGATTAAAAGTGCCAAGAAAGACCATAGGACTCTTGGGGTCGTGTTTGTCGATTTAGCTAAGGCTTTCGACACAGTTAACCATCAACACATCTTCCGGGTCTTGGCCCAAAAGGGGGTCGATAAACACATTATCGACTTACTGAAGGACTTATATACCAACTGTGGAACCAGAGTGGAGGTGGGAGGCCGGTGTACGGAAAGGATTAAGATTCTCGGGGGAGTGAAGCAGGGTGATCCACTGTCCCCAGTGCTCTTCAATTTGGCTTTAGACCCTCTGTTGTGTGGTCTGGAAAGTAGAGGAGTGGGCTTTAAGTATGGTGACCAGGTGGTGACATCACTAGCGTTCGCCGACGATTTGGCACTTCTCAGTGACTCTTGGGACGGCATGAGACAAAATATCGAAGTGGTTGAAGAATTTTGCCAGCTTACCGGGCTGCGGGTACAGGCCCCTAAATGCCATGGGTTTCTTATTAGGCCTACTAAAGACTCTTATACCATCAATAATTGTAACCCATGGTCAATTGCGGAAACGCAATTGGATATGATAGATCCGGGTAGTTCGGAGAAATATTTAGGCCTAGGGATAGACCCCTGGGTGGGAATATCCAAGCCCGGACTACGAGGGACACTGACCCGCTGGATTGGAAACATCGGGGGAGCCCCACTAAAGCCACTTCAGAAGGTGGATATCTTGAGGACTTATGCGATCCCAAGGCTGCTGTATAGTGCCGATCACGCCGGAATGAGCGTCACATACCTCCATTCCCTAGACCAGGAAATTAGATCGGCCGTCAAAGGATGGTTACATCTGCCACCGAGTACGTGTGACGCCATCCTTTATGTGGGGTATAAGGATGGTGGACTGGGACTCCCCCGTCTGGCGAGCCAAATTCTTAATATCCAGGCTCGCAGATTGTTACGGATTGCCCACTCCGAAGATACCATCATTCGGAATGTAGTCCGCCAGGAAGGGATCCAAGAGGAGGTGAGGAAGGTTTGGATCGCGGCGGGCAGGCGTCCTGACAAAGTACCAGCAGTGACGGAGGAATTCCCCACGGTGGCTGCGGAGTCCTCGACGACCGGCGAGCCCTCGTCCGAGTGGGAGAAGGTTGCTCCAAGAGTCATCTATCCCGTTCCCTGCAGATGGAGGAAAAGAGAATTCAAGAATTGGACCAATCTAAAATCTCAGGGCCGCGGAATCAAGAACTTCGAGAATGATCAAATTAGTAATGATTGGTTAATTCATTATAAAGGTATCCCACATCGCAAACTAATAACAGCCATCCAACTGCGGGCTAATGTATACCCTACTCGGGAGTTTTTGGCCCGTGGATTGGGTGAGGGTGCGGTAAGAGGGTGCAGGCATTGTCCTGCTGAATTGGAGACTTGTGCCCACATAATTGGATACTGCCCTGCGGTCCAAGAGGCACGGATCAAGAGGCATAACATCCTTTGTAGTTTGTTGGCTAAAGAGGCTCAAGGACTGGGGTGGGTGGTATATTTAGAGCCCCACCTCAGGGATAAATCCAAGGAGCTCTTTAAGCCTGAT
>NW_028289744.1:45000-47500 GCF_059628265.1 Tinamus guttatus | reverse complement strand
GGCTGCGGCAAAGACATCGTCGCCCATGAAAATGACTGCGGCGTGCGAAAGGGACTCCTCCCCCGAGATGGAAGAGGTGAGAAACATCCAGAGAGAGTATAGAAGGGTAGTTGGAGAGTGGATCCGCGCCGGTTCTCTGTCTGCTCCGGGAAGGTTCCGCGGGATCCTGGAAGGTGTGGAAAACGTCCCCGAATGTGTCAGCTGTCCTTGGAAGGAGTTGGAAACCCTCGCGCAAGGGAAGCTCGCCGTTAAAAGAGCCAAGTACCATCAGAAACATCCTGCCGAGGCCGGGCCTGCGAAGAAGGAGAGAAGGTGGATGAAACGCAGGGCGGTTGAAAGGGATCAATACCTCCGATATCAGCGGCTCTTCGCTTTGGATAGGAAGAAGCTTGCTGGTATCATTCTCGATAACATCGAGGCAGTGAAATGCCCTCTCCCGACTGAAGACGTTTATGCCTTCTATAGGGAGAGAGGGGAAGAGGTGACCCCATTTTCCGGCTTGAGCTCATTCCGTAGTGTGGGAAGGGCCAACAATACTGCCTTTAGGCTAATGATCTCCGCGGGTGAGATCCAGAAGAACGTGGCGGAGATGTCCAAGCGCTCCGCCCCGGGACCAGATGGCCTCTCCCTGGGGGACGTTCTTAATATTGACCCCCAGGGCAGCCGGTTAGCGGAGGTGTTCAACCTCTGGCTGTTAGCCGGAAAAGTCCCTGACGAGCTAAAGGCAGCTAGAACGGTTTTAATACCGAAATCGGCGGATCCCACCAAGATGGAGGACATGAACAACTGGCGGCCCATTACCATCGGGTCCGTCATTTTAAGGCTGTTCTCCCGGATATTGAGCAATAGGCTCCGGCGGGCATGCCCAATTAATGCGCGGCAAAGGGGTTTCATAGCAGCTCCGGGCTGCTCGAAAAATCTTAAACTCCTTCAGGCATTGATTAAAAGTGCCAAGAAAGACCATAGGACTCTTGGGGTCGTGTTTGTCGATTTAGCTAAGGCTTTCGACACAGTTAACCATCAACACATCTTCCGGGTCTTGGCCCAAAAGGGGGTCGATAAACACATTATCGACTTACTGAAGGACTTATATACCAACTGTGGAACCAGAGTGGAGGTGGGAGGCCGGTGTACGGAAAGGATTAAGATTCTCGGGGGAGTGAAGCAGGGTGATCCACTGTCCCCAGTGCTCTTCAATTTGGCTTTAGACCCTCTGTTGTGTGGTCTGGAAAGTAGAGGAGTGGGCTTTAAGTATGGTGACCAGGTGGTGACATCACTAGCGTTCGCCGACGATTTGGCACTTCTCAGTGACTCTTGGGACGGCATGAGACAAAATATCGAAGTGGTTGAAGAATTTTGCCAGCTTACCGGGCTGCGGGTACAGGCCCCTAAATGCCATGGGTTTCTTATTAGGCCTACTAAAGACTCTTATACCATCAATAATTGTAACCCATGGTCAATTGCGGAAACGCAATTGGATATGATAGATCCGGGTAGTTCGGAGAAATATTTAGGCCTAGGGATAGACCCCTGGGTGGGAATATCCAAGCCCGGACTACGAGGGACACTGACCCGCTGGATTGGAAACATCGGGGGAGCCCCACTAAAGCCACTTCAGAAGGTGGATATCTTGAGGACTTATGCGATCCCAAGGCTGCTGTATAGTGCCGATCACGCCGGAATGAGCGTCACATACCTCCATTCCCTAGACCAGGAAATTAGATCGGCCGTCAAAGGATGGTTACATCTGCCACCGAGTACGTGTGACGCCATCCTTTATGTGGGGTATAAGGATGGTGGACTGGGACTCCCCCGTCTGGCGAGCCAAATTCTTAATATCCAGGCTCGCAGATTGTTACGGATTGCCCACTCCGAAGATACCATCATTCGGAATGTAGTCCGCCAGGAAGGGATCCAAGAGGAGGTGAGGAAGGTTTGGATCGCGGCGGGCAGGCGTCCTGACAAAGTACCAGCAGTGACGGAGGAATTCCCCACGGTGGCTGCGGAGTCCTCGACGACCGGCGAGCCCTCGTCCGAGTGGGAGAAGGTTGCTCCAAGAGTCATCTATCCCGTTCCCTGCAGATGGAGGAAAAGAGAATTCAAGAATTGGACCAATCTAAAATCTCAGGGCCGCGGAATCAAGAACTTCGAGAATGATCAAATTAGTAATGATTGGTTAATTCATTATAAAGGTATCCCACATCGCAAACTAATAACAGCCATCCAACTGCGGGCTAATGTATACCCTACTCGGGAGTTTTTGGCCCGTGGATTGGGTGAGGGTGCGGTAAGAGGGTGCAGGCATTGTCCTGCTGAATTGGAGACTTGTGCCCACATAATTGGATACTGCCCTGCGGTCCAAGAGGCACGGATCAAGAGGCATAACATCCTTTGTAGTTTGTTGGCTAAAGAGGCTCAAGGACTGGGGTGGGTGGTATATTTAGAGCCCCACCTCAGGGATAAATCCAAGGAGCTCTTTAAGCCTGATTTGGTTTTGGTT
>NW_028289744.1:37500-40000 GCF_059628265.1 Tinamus guttatus | reverse complement strand
GACATCGTCGCCCATGAAAATGACTGCGGCGTGCGAAAGGGACTCCTCCCCCGAGATGGAAGAGGTGAGAAACATCCAGAGAGAGTATAGAAGGGTAGTTGGAGAGTGGATCCGCGCCGGTTCTCTGTCTGCTCCGGGAAGGTTCCGCGGGATCCTGGAAGGTGTGGAAAACGTCCCCGAATGTGTCAGCTGTCCTTGGAAGGAGTTGGAAACCCTCGCGCAAGGGAAGCTCGCCGTTAAAAGAGCCAAGTACCATCAGAAACATCCTGCCGAGGCCGGGCCTGCGAAGAAGGAGAGAAGGTGGATGAAACGCAGGGCGGTTGAAAGGGATCAATACCTCCGATATCAGCGGCTCTTCGCTTTGGATAGGAAGAAGCTTGCTGGTATCATTCTCGATAACATCGAGGCAGTGAAATGCCCTCTCCCGACTGAAGACGTTTATGCCTTCTATAGGGAGAGAGGGGAAGAGGTGACCCCATTTTCCGGCTTGAGCTCATTCCGTAGTGTGGGAAGGGCCAACAATACTGCCTTTAGGCTAATGATCTCCGCGGGTGAGATCCAGAAGAACGTGGCGGAGATGTCCAAGCGCTCCGCCCCGGGACCAGATGGCCTCTCCCTGGGGGACGTTCTTAATATTGACCCCCAGGGCAGCCGGTTAGCGGAGGTGTTCAACCTCTGGCTGTTAGCCGGAAAAGTCCCTGACGAGCTAAAGGCAGCTAGAACGGTTTTAATACCGAAATCGGCGGATCCCACCAAGATGGAGGACATGAACAACTGGCGGCCCATTACCATCGGGTCCGTCATTTTAAGGCTGTTCTCCCGGATATTGAGCAATAGGCTCCGGCGGGCATGCCCAATTAATGCGCGGCAAAGGGGTTTCATAGCAGCTCCGGGCTGCTCGAAAAATCTTAAACTCCTTCAGGCATTGATTAAAAGTGCCAAGAAAGAGCATAGGACTCTTGGGGTCGTGTTTGTCGATTTAGCTAAGGCTTTCGACACAGTTAACCATCAACACATCTTCCGGGTCTTGGCCCAAAAGGGGGTCGATAAACACATTATCGACTTACTGAAGGACTTATATACCAACTGTGGAACCAGAGTGGAGGTGGGAGGCCGGTGTACGGAAAGGATTAAGATTCTCGGGGGAGTGAAGCAGGGTGATCCACTGTCCCCAGTGCTCTTCAATTTGGCTTTAGACCCTCTGTTGTGTGGTCTGGAAAGTAGAGGAGTGGGCTTTAAGTATGGTGACCAGGTGGTGACATCACTAGCGTTCGCCGACGATTTGGCACTTCTCAGTGACTCTTGGGACGGCATGAGACAAAATATCGAAGTGGTTGAAGAATTTTGCCAGCTTACCGGGCTGCGGGTACAGGCCCCTAAATGCCATGGGTTTCTTATTAGGCCTACTAAAGACTCTTATACCATCAATAATTGTAACCCATGGTCAATTGCGGAAACGCAATTGGATATGATAGATCCGGGTAGTTCGGAGAAATATTTAGGCCTAGGGATAGACCCCTGGGTGGGAATATCCAAGCCCGGACTACGAGGGACACTGACCCGCTGGATTGGAAACATCGGGGGAGCCCCACTAAAGCCACTTCAGAAGGTGGATATCTTGAGGACTTATGCGATCCCAAGGCTGCTGTATAGTGCCGATCACGCCGGAATGAACGTCACATACCTCCATTCCCTAGACCAGGAAATTAGATCGGCCGTCAAAGGATGGTTACATCTGCCACCGAGTACGTGTGACGCCATCCTTTATGTGGGGTATAAGGATGGTGGACTGGGACTCCCCCGTCTGGCGAGCCAAATTCTTAATATCCAGGCTCGCAGATTGTTACGGATTGCCCACTCCGAAGATACCATCATTCGGAATGTAGTCCGCCAGGAAGGGATCCAAGAGGAGGTGAGGAAGGTTTGGATCGCGGCGGGCAGGCGTCCTGACAAAGTACCAGCAGTGACGGAGGAATTCCCCACGGTGGCTGCGGAGTCCTCGACGACCGGCGAGCCCTCGTCCGAGTGGGAGAAGGTTGCTCCAAGAGTCATCTATCCCGTTCCCTGCAGATGGAGGAAAAGAGAATTCAAGAATTGGACCAATCTAAAATCTCAGGGCCGCGGAATCAAGAACTTCGAGAATGATCAAATTAGTAATGATTGGTTAATTCATTATAAAGGTATCCCACATCGCAAACTAATAACAGCCATCCAACTGCGGGCTAATGTATACCCTACTCGGGAGTTTTTGGCCCGTGGATTGGGTGAGGGTGCGGTAAGAGGGTGCAGGCATTGTCCTGCTGAATTGGAGACTTGTGCCCACATAATTGGATACTGCCCTGCGGTCCAAGAGGCACGGATCAAGAGGCATAACATCCTTTGTAGTTTGTTGGCTAAAGAGGCTCAAGGACTGGGGTGGGTGGTATATTTAGAGCCCCACCTCAGGGATAAATCCAAGGAGCTCTTTAAGCCTGATTTGGTTTTGGTTAAGGGGATCCGT
>NW_028289744.1:30000-32500 GCF_059628265.1 Tinamus guttatus | reverse complement strand
CGCCCATGAAAATGACTGCGGCGTGCGAAAGGGACTCCTCCCCCGAGATGGAAGAGGTGAGAAACATCCAGAGAGAGTATAGAAGGGTAGTTGGAGAGTGGATCCGCGCCGGTTCTCTGTCTGCTCCGGGAAGGTTCCGCGGGATCCTGGAAGGTGTGGAAAACGTCCCCGAATGTGTCAGCTGTCCTTGGAAGGAGTTGGAAACCCTCGCGCAAGGGAAGCTCGCCGTTAAAAGAGCCAAGTACCATCAGAAACATCCTGCCGAGGCCGGGCCTGCGAAGAAGGAGAGAAGGTGGATGAAACGCAGGGCGGTTGAAAGGGATCAATACCTCCGATATCAGCGGCTCTTCGCTTTGGATAGGAAGAAGCTTGCTGGTATCATTCTCGATAACATCGAGGCAGTGAAATGCCCTCTCCCGACTGAAGACGTTTATGCCTTCTATAGGGAGAGAGGGGAAGAGGTGACCCCATTTTCCGGCTTGAGCTCATTCCGTAGTGTGGGAAGGGCCAACAATACTGCCTTTAGGCTAATGATCTCCGCGGGTGAGATCCAGAAGAACGTGGCGGAGATGTCCAAGCGCTCCGCCCCGGGACCAGATGGCCTCTCCCTGGGGGACGTTCTTAATATTGACCCCCAGGGCAGCCGGTTAGCGGAGGTGTTCAACCTCTGGCTGTTAGCCGGAAAAGTCCCTGACGAGCTAAAGGCAGCTAGAACGGTTTTAATACCGAAATCGGCGGATCCCACCAAGATGGAGGACATGAACAACTGGCGGCCCATTACCATCGGGTCCGTCATTTTAAGGCTGTTCTCCCGGATATTGAGCAATAGGCTCCGGCGGGCATGCCCAATTAATGCGCGGCAAAGGGGTTTCATAGCAGCTCCGGGCTGCTCGAAAAATCTTAAACTCCTTCAGGCATTGATTAAAAGTGCCAAGAAAGAGCATAGGACTCTTGGGGTCGTGTTTGTCGATTTAGCTAAGGCTTTCGACACAGTTAACCATCAACACATCTTCCGGGTCTTGGCCCAAAAGGGGGTCGATAAACACATTATCGACTTACTGAAGGACTTATATACCAACTGTGGAACCAGAGTGGAGGTGGGAGGCCGGTGTACGGAAAGGATTAAGATTCTCGGGGGAGTGAAGCAGGGTGATCCACTGTCCCCAGTGCTCTTCAATTTGGCTTTAGACCCTCTGTTGTGTGGTCTGGAAAGTAGAGGAGTGGGCTTTAAGTATGGTGACCAGGTGGTGACATCACTAGCGTTCGCCGACGATTTGGCACTTCTCAGTGACTCTTGGGACGGCATGAGACAAAATATCGAAGTGGTTGAAGAATTTTGCCAGCTTACCGGGCTGCGGGTACAGGCCCCTAAATGCCATGGGTTTCTTATTAGGCCTACTAAAGACTCTTATACCATCAATAATTGTAACCCATGGTCAATTGCGGAAACGCAATTGGATATGATAGATCCGGGTAGTTCGGAGAAATATTTAGGCCTAGGGATAGACCCCTGGGTGGGAATATCCAAGCCCGGACTACGAGGGACACTGACCCGCTGGATTGGAAACATCGGGGGAGCCCCACTAAAGCCACTTCAGAAGGTGGATATCTTGAGGACTTATGCGATCCCAAGGCTGCTGTATAGTGCCGATCACGCCGGAATGAACGTCACATACCTCCATTCCCTAGACCAGGAAATTAGATCGGCCGTCAAAGGATGGTTACATCTGCCACCGAGTACGTGTGACGCCATCCTTTATGTGGGGTATAAGGATGGTGGACTGGGACTCCCCCGTCTGGCGAGCCAAATTCTTAATATCCAGGCTCGCAGATTGTTACGGATTGCCCACTCCGAAGATACCATCATTCGGAATGTAGTCCGCCAGGAAGGGATCCAAGAGGAGGTGAGGAAGGTTTGGATCGCGGCGGGCAGGCGTCCTGACAAAGTACCAGCAGTGACGGAGGAATTCCCCACGGTGGCTGCGGAGTCCTCGACGACCGGCGAGCCCTCGTCCGAGTGGGAGAAGGTTGCTCCAAGAGTCATCTATCCCGTTCCCTGCAGATGGAGGAAAAGAGAATTCAAGAATTGGACCAATCTAAAATCTCAGGGCCGCGGAATCAAGAACTTCGAGAATGATCAAATTAGTAATGATTGGTTAATTCATTATAAAGGTATCCCACATCGCAAACTAATAACAGCCATCCAACTGCGGGCTAATGTATACCCTACTCGGGAGTTTTTGGCCCGTGGATTGGGTGAGGGTGCGGTAAGAGGGTGCAGGCATTGTCCTGCTGAATTGGAGACTTGTGCCCACATAATTGGATACTGCCCTGCGGTCCAAGAGGCACGGATCAAGAGGCATAACATCCTTTGTAGTTTGTTGGCTAAAGAGGCTCAAGGACTGGGGTGGGTGGTATATTTAGAGCCCCACCTCAGGGATAAATCCAAGGAGCTCTTTAAGCCTGATTTGGTTTTGGTTAAGGGGATCCGTGCGATCGT
>NW_028289744.1:22500-25000 GCF_059628265.1 Tinamus guttatus | reverse complement strand
ACTGCGGCGTGCGAAAGGGACTCCTCCCCCGAGATGGAAGAGGTGAGAAACATCCAGAGAGAGTATAGAAGGGTAGTTGGAGAGTGGATCCGCGCCGGTTCTCTGTCTGCTCCGGGAAGGTTCCGCGGGATCCTGGAAGGTGTGGAAAACGTCCCCGAATGTGTCAGCTGTCCTTGGAAGGAGTTGGAAACCCTCGCGCAAGGGAAGCTCGCCGTTAAAAGAGCCAAGTACCATCAGAAACATCCTGCCGAGGCCGGGCCTGCGAAGAAGGAGAGAAGGTGGATGAAACGCAGGGCGGTTGAAAGGGATCAATACCTCCGATATCAGCGGCTCTTCGCTTTGGATAGGAAGAAGCTTGCTGGTATCATTCTCGATAACATCGAGGCAGTGAAATGCCCTCTCCCGACTGAAGACGTTTATGCCTTCTATAGGGAGAGAGGGGAAGAGGTGACCCCATTTTCCGGCTTGAGCTCATTCCGTAGTGTGGGAAGGGCCAACAATACTGCCTTTAGGCTAATGATCTCCGCGGGTGAGATCCAGAAGAACGTGGCGGAGATGTCCAAGCGCTCCGCCCCGGGACCAGATGGCCTCTCCCTGGGGGACGTTCTTAATATTGACCCCCAGGGCAGCCGGTTAGCGGAGGTGTTCAACCTCTGGCTGTTAGCCGGAAAAGTCCCTGACGAGCTAAAGGCAGCTAGAACGGTTTTAATACCGAAATCGGCGGATCCCACCAAGATGGAGGACATGAACAACTGGCGGCCCATTACCATCGGGTCCGTCATTTTAAGGCTGTTCTCCCGGATATTGAGCAATAGGCTCCGGCGGGCATGCCCAATTAATGCGCGGCAAAGGGGTTTCATAGCAGCTCCGGGCTGCTCGAAAAATCTTAAACTCCTTCAGGCATTGATTAAAAGTGCCAAGAAAGACCATAGGACTCTTGGGGTCGTGTTTGTCGATTTAGCTAAGGCTTTCGACACAGTTAACCATCAACACATCTTCCGGGTCTTGGCCCAAAAGGGGGTCGATAAACACATTATCGACTTACTGAAGGACTTATATACCAACTGTGGAACCAGAGTGGAGGTGGGAGGCCGGTGTACGGAAAGGATTAAGATTCTCGGGGGAGTGAAGCAGGGTGATCCACTGTCCCCAGTGCTCTTCAATTTGGCTTTAGACCCTCTGTTGTGTGGTCTGGAAAGTAGAGGAGTGGGCTTTAAGTATGGTGACCAGGTGGTGACATCACTAGCGTTCGCCGACGATTTGGCACTTCTCAGTGACTCTTGGGACGGCATGAGACAAAATATCGAAGTGGTTGAAGAATTTTGCCAGCTTACCGGGCTGCGGGTACAGGCCCCTAAATGCCATGGGTTTCTTATTAGGCCTACTAAAGACTCTTATACCATCAATAATTGTAACCCATGGTCAATTGCGGAAACGCAATTGGATATGATAGATCCGGGTAGTTCGGAGAAATATTTAGGCCTAGGGATAGACCCCTGGGTGGGAATATCCAAGCCCGGACTACGAGGGACACTGACCCGCTGGATTGGAAACATCGGGGGAGCCCCACTAAAGCCACTTCAGAAGGTGGATATCTTGAGGACTTATGCGATCCCAAGGCTGCTGTATAGTGCCGATCACGCCGGAATGAACGTCACATACCTCCATTCCCTAGACCAGGAAATTAGATCGGCCGTCAAAGGATGGTTACATCTGCCACCGAGTACGTGTGACGCCATCCTTTATGTGGGGTATAAGGATGGTGGACTGGGACTCCCCCGTCTGGCGAGCCAAATTCTTAATATCCAGGCTCGCAGATTGTTACGGATTGCCCACTCCGAAGATACCATCATTCGGAATGTAGTCCGCCAGGAAGGGATCCAAGAGGAGGTGAGGAAGGTTTGGATCGCGGCGGGCAGGCGTCCTGACAAAGTACCAGCAGTGACGGAGGAATTCCCCACGGTGGCTGCGGAGTCCTCGACGACCGGCGAGCCCTCGTCCGAGTGGGAGAAGGTTGCTCCAAGAGTCATCTATCCCGTTCCCTGCAGATGGAGGAAAAGAGAATTCAAGAATTGGACCAATCTAAAATCTCAGGGCCGCGGAATCAAGAACTTCGAGAATGATCAAATTAGTAATGATTGGTTAATTCATTATAAAGGTATCCCACATCGCAAACTAATAACAGCCATCCAACTGCGGGCTAATGTATACCCTACTCGGGAGTTTTTGGCCCGTGGATTGGGTGAGGGTGCGGTAAGAGGGTGCAGGCATTGTCCTGCTGAATTGGAGACTTGTGCCCACATAATTGGATACTGCCCTGCGGTCCAAGAGGCACGGATCAAGAGGCATAACATCCTTTGTAGTTTGTTGGCTAAAGAGGCTCAAGGACTGGGGTGGGTGGTATATTTAGAGCCCCACCTCAGGGATAAATCCAAGGAGCTCTTTAAGCCTGATTTGGTTTTGGTTAAGGGGATCCGTGCGATCGTAGTGGACGTTACAG
>NW_028289744.1:15000-17500 GCF_059628265.1 Tinamus guttatus | reverse complement strand
AAAGGGACTCCTCCCCCGAGATGGAAGAGGTGAGAAACATCCAGAGAGAGTATAGAAGGGTAGTTGGAGAGTGGATCCGCGCCGGTTCTCTGTCTGCTCCAGGAAGGTTCCGCGGGATCCTGGAAGGTGTGGAAAACGTCCCCGAATGTGTCAGCTGTCCTTGGAAGGAGTTGGAAACCCTCGCGCAAGGGAAGCTCGCCGTTAAAAGAGCCAAGTACCATCAGAAACATCCTGCCGAGGCCGGGCCTGCGAAGAAGGAGAGAAGGTGGATGAAACGCAGGGCGGTTGAAAGGGATCAATACCTCCGATATCAGCGGCTCTTCGCTTTGGATAGGAAGAAGCTTGCTGGTATCATTCTCGATAACATCGAGGCAGTGAAATGCCCTCTCCCGACTGAAGACGTTTATGCCTTCTATAGGGAGAGAGGGGAAGAGGTGACCCCATTTTCCAGCTTGAGCTCATTCCGTAGTGTGGGAAGGGCCAACAATACTGCCTTTAGGCTAATGATCTCCGCGGGTGAGATCCAGAAGAACGTGGCGGAGATGTCCAAGCGCTCCGCCCCGGGACCAGATGGCCTCTCCCTGGGGGACGTTCTTAATATTGACCCCCAGGGCAGCCGGTTAGCGGAGGTGTTCAACCTCTGGCTGTTAGCCGGAAAAGTCCCTGACGAGCTAAAGGCAGCTAGAACGGTTTTAATACCGAAATCGGCGGATCCCACCAAGATGGAGGACATGAACAACTGGCGGCCCATTACCATCGGGTCCGTCATTTTAAGGCTGTTCTCCCGGATATTGAGCAATAGGCTCCGGCGGGCATGCCCAATTAATGCGCGGCAAAGGGGTTTCATAGCAGCTCCGGGCTGCTCGAAAAATCTTAAACTCCTTCAGGCATTGATTAAAAGTGCCAAGAAAGACCATAGGACTCTTGGGGTCGTGTTTGTCGATTTAGCTAAGGCTTTCGACACAGTTAACCATCAACACATCTTCCGGGTCTTGGCCCAAAAGGGGGTCGATAAACACATTATCGACTTACTGAAGGACTTATATACCAACTGTGGAACCAGAGTGGAGGTGGGAGGCCGGTGTACGGAAAGGATTAAGATTCTCGGGGGAGTGAAGCAGGGTGATCCACTGTCCCCAGTGCTCTTCAATTTGGCTTTAGACCCTCTGTTGTGTGGTCTGGAAAGTAGAGGAGTGGGCTTTAAGTATGGTGACCAGGTGGTGACATCACTAGCGTTCGCCGACGATTTGGCACTTCTCAGTGACTCTTGGGACGGCATGAGACAAAATATCGAAGTGGTTGAAGAATTTTGCCAGCTTACCGGGCTGCGGGTACAGGCCCCTAAATGCCATGGGTTTCTTATTAGGCCTACTAAAGACTCTTATACCATCAATAATTGTAACCCATGGTCAATTGCGGAAACGCAATTGGATATGATAGATCCGGGTAGTTCGGAGAAATATTTAGGCCTAGGGATAGACCCCTGGGTGGGAATATCCAAGCCCGGACTACGAGGGACACTGACCCGCTGGATTGGAAACATCGGGGGAGCCCCACTAAAGCCACTTCAGAAGGTGGATATCTTGAGGACTTATGCGATCCCAAGGCTGCTGTATAGTGCCGATCACGCCGGAATGAGCGTCACATACCTCCATTCCCTAGACCAGGAAATTAGATCGGCCGTCAAAGGATGGTTACATCTGCCACCGAGTACGTGTGACGCCATCCTTTATGTGGGGTATAAGGATGGTGGACTGGGACTCCCCCGTCTGGCGAGCCAAATTCTTAATATCCAGGCTCGCAGATTGTTACGGATTGCCCACTCCGAAGATACCATCATTCGGAATGTAGTCCGCCAGGAAGGGATCCAAGAGGAGGTGAGGAAGGTTTGGATCGCGGCGGGCAGGCGTCCTGACAAAGTACCAGCAGTGACGGAGGAATTCCCCACGGTGGCTGCGGAGTCCTCGACGACCGGCGAGCCCTCGTCCGAGTGGGAGAAGGTTGCTCCAAGAGTCATCTATCCCGTTCCCTGCAGATGGAGGAAAAGAGAATTCAAGAATTGGACCAATCTAAAATCTCAGGGCCGCGGAATCAAGAACTTCGAGAATGATCAAATTAGTAATGATTGGTTAATTCATTATAAAGGTATCCCACATCGCAAACTAATAACAGCCATCCAACTGCGGGCTAATGTATACCCTACTCGGGAGTTTTTGGCCCGTGGATTGGGTGAGGGTGCGGTAAGAGGGTGCAGGCATTGTCCTGCTGAATTGGAGACTTGTGCCCACATAATTGGATACTGCCCTGCGGTCCAAGAGGCACGGATCAAGAGGCATAACATCCTTTGTAGTTTGTTGGCTAAAGAGGCTCAAGGACTGGGGTGGGTGGTATATTTAGAGCCCCACCTCAGGGATAAATCCAAGGAGCTCTTTAAGCCTGATTTGGTTTTGGTTAAGGGGATCCGTGCGATCGTAGTGGACGTTACAGTCCGTTACGAAAG
>NW_028289744.1:7500-10000 GCF_059628265.1 Tinamus guttatus | reverse complement strand
CCCGAGATGGAAGAGGTGAGAAACATCCAGAGAGAGTATAGAAGGGTAGTTGGAGAGTGGATCCGCGCCGGTTCTCTGTCTGCTCCGGGAAGGTTCCGCGGGATCCTGGAAGGTGTGGAAAACGTCCCCGAATGTGTCAGCTGTCCTTGGAAGGAGTTGGAAACCCTCGCGCAAGGGAAGCTCGCCGTTAAAAGAGCCAAGTACCATCAGAAACATCCTGCCGAGGCCGGGCCTGCGAAGAAGGAGAGAAGGTGGATGAAACGCAGGGCAGTTGAAAGGGATCAATACCTCCGATATCAGCGGCTCTTCGCTTTGGATAGGAAGAAGCTTGCTGGTATCATTCTCGATAACATCGAGGCAGTGAAATGCCCTCTCCCGACTGAAGACGTTTATGCCTTCTATAGGGAGAGAGGGGAAGAGGTGACCCCATTTTCCGGCTTGAGCTCATTCCGTAGTGTGGGAAGGGCCAACAATACTGCCTTTAGGCTAATGATCTCCGCGGGTGAGATCCAGAAGAACGTGGCGGAGATGTCCAAGCGCTCCGCCCCGGGACCAGATGGCCTCTCCCTGGGGGACGTTCTTAATATTGACCCCCAGGGCAGCCGGTTAGCGGAGGTGTTCAACCTCTGGCTGTTAGCCGGAAAAGTCCCTGACGAGCTAAAGGCAGCTAGAACGGTTTTAATACCGAAATCGGCGGATCCCACCAAGATGGAGGACATGAACAACTGGCGGCCCATTACCATCGGGTCCGTCATTTTAAGGCTGTTCTCCCGGATATTGAGCAATAGGCTCCGGCGGGCATGCCCAATTAATGCGCGGCAAAGGGGTTTCATAGCAGCTCCGGGCTGCTCGAAAAATCTTAAACTCCTTCAGGCATTGATTAAAAGTGCCAAGAAAGACCATAGGACTCTTGGGGTCGTGTTTGTCGATTTAGCTAAGGCTTTCGACACAGTTAACCATCAACACATCTTCCGGGTCTTGGCCCAAAAGGGGGTCGATAAACACATTATCGACTTACTGAAGGACTTATATACCAACTGTGGAACCAGAGTGGAGGTGGGAGGCCGGTGTACGGAAAGGATTAAGATTCTCGGGGGAGTGAAGCAGGGTGATCCACTGTCCCCAGTGCTCTTCAATTTGGCTTTAGACCCTCTGTTGTGTGGTCTGGAAAGTAGAGGAGTGGGCTTTAAGTATGGTGACCAGGTGGTGACATCACTAGCGTTCGCCGACGATTTGGCACTTCTCAGTGACTCTTGGGACGGCATGAGACAAAATATCGAAGTGGTTGAAGAATTTTGCCAGCTTACCGGGCTGCGGGTACAGGCCCCTAAATGCCATGGGTTTCTTATTAGGCCTACTAAAGACTCTTATACCATCAATAATTGTAACCCATGGTCAATTGCGGAAACGCAATTGGATATGATAGATCCGGGTAGTTCGGAGAAATATTTAGGCCTAGGGATAGACCCCTGGGTGGGAATATCCAAGCCCGGACTACGAGGGACACTGACCCGCTGGATTGGAAACATCGGGGGAGCCCCACTAAAGCCACTTCAGAAGGTGGATATCTTGAGGACTTATGCGATCCCAAGGCTGCTGTATAGTGCCGATCACGCCGGAATGAACGTCACATACCTCCATTCCCTAGACCAGGAAATTAGATCGGCCGTCAAAGGATGGTTACATCTGCCACCGAGTACGTGTGACGCCATCCTTTATGTGGGGTATAAGGATGGTGGACTGGGACTCCCCCGTCTGGCGAGCCAAATTCTTAATATCCAGGCTCGCAGATTGTTACGGATTGCCCACTCCGAAGATACCATCATTCGGAATGTAGTCCGCCAGGAAGGGATCCAAGAGGAGGTGAGGAAGGTTTGGATCGCGGCGGGCAGGCGTCCTGACAAAGTACCAGCAGTGACGGAGGAATTCCCCACGGTGGCTGCGGAGTCCTCGACGACCGGCGAGCCCTCGTCCGAGTGGGAGAAGGTTGCTCCAAGAGTCATCTATCCCGTTCCCTGCAGATGGAGGAAAAGAGAATTCAAGAATTGGACCAATCTAAAATCTCAGGGCCGCGGAATCAAGAACTTCGAGAATGATCAAATTAGTAATGATTGGTTAATTCATTATAAAGGTATCCCACATCGCAAACTAATAACAGCCATCCAACTGCGGGCTAATGTATACCCTACTCGGGAGTTTTTGGCCCGTGGATTGGGTGAGGGTGCGGTAAGAGGGTGCAGGCATTGTCCTGCTGAATTGGAGACTTGTGCCCACATAATTGGATACTGCCCTGCGGTCCAAGAGGCACGGATCAAGAGGCATAACATCCTTTGTAGTTTGTTGGCTAAAGAGGCTCAAGGACTGGGGTGGGTGGTATATTTAGAGCCCCACCTCAGGGATAAATCCAAGGAGCTCTTTAAGCCTGATTTGGTTTTGGTTAAGGGGATCCGTGCGATCGTAGTGGACGTTACAGTCCGTTACGAAAGCGGGTTATCAACTT
>NW_028289744.1:0-2500 GCF_059628265.1 Tinamus guttatus | reverse complement strand
GAGGTGAGAAACACCCAGAGAGAGTATAGAAGGGTAGTTGGAGAGTGGATCCGCGCCGGTTCTCTGTCTGCTCCGGGAAGGTTCCGCGGGATCCTGGAAGGTGTGGAAAACGTCCCCGAATGTGTCAGCTGTCCTTGGAAGGAGTTGGAAACCCTCGCGCAAGGGAAGCTCGCCGTTAAAAGAGCCAAGTACCATCAGAAACATCCTGCCGAGGCCGGGCCTGCGAAGAAGGAGAGAAGGTGGATGAAACGCAGGGCGGTTGAAAGGGATCAATACCTCCGATATCAGCGGCTCTTCGCTTTGGATAGGAAGAAGCTTGCTGGTATCATTCTCGATAACATCGAGGCAGTGAAATGCCCTCTCCCGACTGAAGACGTTTATGCCTTCTATAGGGAGAGAGGGGAAGAGGTGACCCCATTTTCCGGCTTGAGCTCATTCCGTAGTGTGGGAAGGGCCAACAATACTGCCTTTAGGCTAATGATCTCCGCGGGTGAGATCCAGAAGAACGTGGCGGAGATGTCCAAGCGCTCCGCCCCGGGACCAGATGGCCTCTCCCTGGGGGACGTTCTTAATATTGACCCCCAGGGCAGCCGGTTAGCGGAGGTGTTCAACCTCTGGCTGTTAGCCGGAAAAGTCCCTGACGAGCTAAAGGCAGCTAGAACGGTTTTAATACCGAAATCGGCGGATCCCACCAAGATGGAGGACATGAACAACTGGCGGCCCATTACCATCGGGTCCGTCATTTTAAGGCTGTTCTCCCGGATATTGAGCAATAGGCTCCGGCGGGCATGCCCAATTAATGCGCGGCAAAGGGGTTTCATAGCAGCTCCGGGCTGCTCGAAAAATCTTAAACTCCTTCAGGCATTGATTAAAAGTGCCAAGAAAGACCATAGGACTCTTGGGGTCGTGTTTGTCGATTTAGCTAAGGCTTTCGACACAGTTAACCATCAACACATCTTCCGGGTCTTGGCCCAAAAGGGGGTCGATAAACACATTATCGACTTACTGAAGGACTTATATACCAACTGTGGAACCAGAGTGGAGGTGGGAGGCCGGTGTACGGAAAGGATTAAGATTCTCGGGGGAGTGAAGCAGGGTGATCCACTGTCCCCAGTGCTCTTCAATTTGGCTTTAGACCCTCTGTTGTGTGGTCTGGAAAGTAGAGGAGTGGGCTTTAAGTATGGTGACCAGGTGGTGACATCACTAGCGTTCGCCGACGATTTGGCACTTCTCAGTGACTCTTGGGACGGCATGAGACAAAATATCGAAGTGGTTGAAGAATTTTGCCAGCTTACCGGGCTGCGGGTACAGGCCCCTAAATGCCATGGGTTTCTTATTAGGCCTACTAAAGACTCTTATACCATCAATAATTGTAACCCATGGTCAATTGCGGAAACGCAATTGGATATGATAGATCCGGGTAGTTCGGAGAAATATTTAGGCCTAGGGATAGACCCCTGGGTGGGAATATCCAAGCCCGGACTACGAGGGACACTGACCCGCTGGATTGGAAACATCGGGGGAGCCCCACTAAAGCCACTTCAGAAGGTGGATATCTTGAGGACTTATGCGATCCCAAGGCTGCTGTATAGTGCCGATCACGCCGGAATGAACGTCACATACCTCCATTCCCTAGACCAGGAAATTAGATCGGCCGTCAAAGGATGGTTACATCTGCCACCGAGTACGTGTGACGCCATCCTTTATGTGGGGTATAAGGATGGTGGACTGGGACTCCCCCGTCTGGCGAGCCAAATTCTTAATATCCAGGCTCGCAGATTGTTACGGATTGCCCACTCCGAAGATACCATCATTCGGAATGTAGTCCGCCAGGAAGGGATCCAAGAGGAGGTGAGGAAGGTTTGGATCGCGGCGGGCAGGCGTCCTGACAAAGTACCAGCAGTGACGGAGGAATTCCCCACGGTGGCTGCGGAGTCCTCGACGACCGGCGAGCCCTCGTCCGAGTGGGAGAAGGTTGCTCCAAGAGTCATCTATCCCGTTCCCTGCAGATGGAGGAAAAGAGAATTCAAGAATTGGACCAATCTAAAATCTCAGGGCCGCGGAATCAAGAACTTCGAGAATGATCAAATTAGTAATGATTGGTTAATTCATTATAAAGGTATCCCACATCGCAAACTAATAACAGCCATCCAACTGCGGGCTAATGTATACCCTACTCGGGAGTTTTTGGCCCGTGGATTGGGTGAGGGTGCGGTAAGAGGGTGCAGGCATTGTCCTGCTGAATTGGAGACTTGTGCCCACATAATTGGATACTGCCCTGCGGTCCAAGAGGCACGGATCAAGAGGCATAACATCCTTTGTAGTTTGTTGGCTAAAGAGGCTCAAGGACTGGGGTGGGTGGTATATTTAGAGCCCCACCTCAGGGATAAATCCAAGGAGCTCTTTAAGCCTGATTTGGTTTTGGTTAAGGGGATCCGTGCGATCGTAGTGGACGTTACAGTCCGTTACGAAAGCGGGTTATCAACTTTGAATGACGCAG
>NW_028289743.1:0-14297 GCF_059628265.1 Tinamus guttatus | reverse complement strand
AGTCCCTCTAGACTGGGGGGTCCCTATAGAGGGGGGGTCCCTATAGAGGGGGGGTCCCTGTGGCCAGGGGGACCCTATAGATGGGGGACCCCTATAGACCGGGCTCCCTATTGGTGGGGGTTCCTATGGCCGGGGGACCCTATAGATGCAGGGTTCCTATAGATGGGGGGACCCTATAGATGGGGGGTCCCTATGGATGAGGGGTCCCTACAGATTGGGGTTCCTATAGATGGGGGCACCCTATAGATGAGGGGTCCCTATAGATGAGGGGTTCCTATAGATGGGGGGTCCCTATGGTGGGAGGGGTCCCCATGGCCAGGGGACCCTATAGACCGGGGGTCCCTATAGAGGGGGGTTCCTATGGCCGGGGGACCCTATAGATGGGGGGGTCCCTATAGATGGGGGGTCCCTATGGCGGGGGGGGTCCCCATGGCCAGGGACCCTATAGACCGGGGGTCCCTATAGAGGGGGGGTCCCTATGGCCGAGGGGGGGGGGCGAGCGGGGACACCCTCCCCCCCCCTCCCCCCCGGCCCCGCCCCTTAATGGGGGGGGTTCCCCGCTCCCGGGGGGGGGGGCAGGAGCTCCCGGACGCCGGGGCCCCTCCCAGGGGGCGGAGCTTACGGCCCCCCGGGGGCGGAGCCTACGGGCCCCCTCCCGCCCCCCCCCCCCCCCCGAAAAGTCCCGGGCGGCCGCGGGGAAGTCCCGGGCGCTTCCTGCCAGCGGGGGGGGGCGGGGGGGGCCCCGGCGTCCGGAGGGACCGGGAGGGACCGGGAGGGACCGGGAGCTCCGAGGGGACCCGGGAGCCGCCGGGAAGGGGCCCCGGCGTCCGGGAGGGACCCCAAGGGCCCGGGGGGGGGCCCCGGCGTCCGGGAGGGACCCGAAGCTCCGGGAAGGGGCCCCGGCGTCCGGGAAGGAGCCGGGAGGATCCCGAAGCTCCGGGAAGGGGCCCCGAAGCTCCAGGAAGACCCCGGGGGTCCGGGAAGGGGCCCCCGGCGTCCGAGAGGGACCCGAAGACTCCGGGGGGTCCCGGGAGGGACCCGAAGGCTCCGGGGGGGCCCCGGCGTCCGGGAAGGGGCCCCGGCGTCCGGGAAGGTCCCTGAAGGCTCCGGAGGGTCCCGGGGGGGGCCCCGGCGTCCGGGAGAGACCCGGGAAGACCCCGAAGCTCCAGGAAGACCCCGAGGGTCCAGGAAGGGGCCCCGGCGTCCGGGAGGGACCCGAAGGCTCCGGGAAGACCCCGAAAGCTCCGGGGGGTCTCGGGAGGGACCCGAAGGCTCCAGGGGGGCCCCGGCGTCCGGGAAGGGGCCCCGGCGT
Source organism: Tinamus guttatus (assembly GCF_059628265.1). NCBI lineage: Eukaryota > Metazoa > Chordata > Aves > Tinamiformes > Tinamidae > Tinamus > Tinamus guttatus. The sequence goes on along the minus strand of NW_028289743.1, from coordinate 12,985 downwards.
CCGGGGGGGTCCCGGGGGGGTCCCCGGGGGGGGCCGTCATGGCGGACGAGCTCCCCGTGGACCTGCGGACGTGGCGCCCCCCCCCGCGCCCCCCCGAGGCGTCGCTCCCGCTGCGCAAGCGCCGCTCGGCCGTGGGGGGGGGAGGGGGGGGGCGCGGGCCCCCCCCCGGGCAAGGCCGCCCCCCCTCCCCCCCCCGCCCGCGGCCCCCCCCCGCGCTGGGACCCCCGAGACCCGCCCCCCCCCGCGGCGGTGACGTTTTACCCAGGTGAGAGACCCCCCCCCGGGGGACCCCCCCAGGGACCCCCCCATTGCACCCATGGGACCCCCCCTAAGGACCCCCCCCCATGGGACTCCCCCCCTTGTACCCATGGGACCCCCCCCAGGGACCCCCCCCATTGCACCTATGGGACCCCCCCTTTTGCACCCCCTATTGCACCCATGGGACCCCCCCCAAGACCCCCCCATTGCACCTATGGGACCCCCCCCCAAGACCCCCCCATTGCACCCATGGGACCCCCCCTTTGCACCCCCCATTGCACCTATGGGACCCCCCCCTTTGCACCCCCTATTGCACCCATGGGACCCCCCCCAAGACCCCCATTGCATCTATGGGACCCCCCCATTGCACCCCCTATTGCACCCATGGGACCTATGGGCCCCCCCCGTTGCACCTATGGGACCCCCGCGGGACCCCCCCATTGCAACCCCCCCCCATGGGGCCCCCCGTTGCACCTATGGGACCCCCCCCTTTGCACCCCCTATTGCACCCATGGGACCCCCCCCCAAGACCCCCCATTGCACCCATGGGACCCCCCCCTTTGCACCCCCCCATTGTACCCATAGGACCCCCCCCCCAAGACCCCCCCATTGCACCCATGGGACCCCCCCAAGACCCCCCATTGCACCTATGGGACCCCCCCCCAAGACCCCCCCCATTGCACCCATGGGACCCCCCCCAAGACCCCCCCATTGCACCTATGGGACCCCCCCCTTTGCACCCCCCATTGCACCTATGGGACCCCCCCCCCAAGACCCCCCCATTGCACCCATGGGACCCCCCCCCCCTTTGCACCCCCCATTGCACCTATGGGACCCCCCCCCTTTGCACCCCCCATTGCACCTATGGGACCCCCCCCAAGACCCCCCATTGCACCCATAGGACCCCCCCTTTTGCACCCCCCATTGCACCTATGGGACCCCCCCCCCTTTGCACCCCCTATTGCACCTATAGGACCCCCCCAAGACCCCCCCATTGCACCTATGGGACCCCCCCAAGACCCCCCATTGCACCTATGGGACCCCCCCTTTGCACCCCCCATTGCACCCATGGGACCCCCCCCATCGCCCCCCCCCGGGTCCCTCCCCCCCCCGCTGCACCCACGGGCCCTCCCCTCCCCCCCCCGCAGGGGCCCCGGCGTCCGGAAGCCCCAACAGGCCCCGCCCCCCCCGCCTCCCCCCGCCCCCCCCGGACGCCGGGGCCCTTCGAGGTCAAATGGGGGGGGGAGCTCGGACGCCGGGGCCCTTTTTTTTGGGGGGGGGGGGGTTGGGGGCGGGGTCTCGTGGTGACGCCCCCCCCGCCCCTCCCCCCAGGGCTGCTGGGGGCCCCCCCCGCCCCCCCCCGCGCTGCCCCCTCCCCCCCAGCTGGCGGCCGACATCGCGGCGGCCACGGGGCAGGACGAGGATGGGGACACGTGAGTGACCCCCCGTGGGGACAACCCCCGTGGGGACATCCCCCCGTGGTGACACCCCCCCCCGGGGACACCCCCCCATTGGGGACACCCCCCCCTGGGGACATCCCCCCCCATTGGGGACAACCCCCTGTGACCCCCCCCGTGGGGACAACCCCCCCGTGGGGACAACCCCCTTGGGGACATCCCCCCCCATTGGGGGACAACCCCCCCTTGGGGACAACCCCCCCGTGGGGACACCCCCCCCATTGGGGACATCCCCCCCCATTGGGGACATCCCCCCCCTTGGGACAACCCCCCCGTGGGGACACCCCCCCGTGGGGACACCCCCCCCATTGGGGACATCCCCCATTGGGGACATCCCCCCCCTTTGGGACAACCCCCCCCCTTCGGGACACCCCCCCCCCTTGGGGACAACCCCCCCGTGGGGACACCCCCCCCTGTGGGGATACCCCCCTTGGGGACAACCCCGCGTGAACCCCCCCATTGGGGACACCCCCCCCCGTGGGGACATCCCCCCCCTTGGGACATCCCCCCCCTTGGGGACAACCCCCCCCGTGGGGACACCCCCCCCATTGGGAACAAACCCCCCCCTGTGGGGACATCCCCCTTGGGGACAACCCCCCCCCATTGGGGACATCCCCCCCCGGGACACCCCCTGTGACCCCCCCCCGTGGGACACCCCCCCCATTGGGGACATCTCCCCTTGGGGACAACCCCGCCGTGGGGACATCCCCCCCATTGGGGACAACCCCCCCTTGGGGACGTCCCCCCCCCCGGGACACCCCCCAGGACACCCCCCTTGGGGACCCCCCTTGGGGACACCCCCCATTGGGGACACCCCCCCCCTTGGGGACAGCCCCCCCCATTGGGGACAACCCCCCCCCGGGACACCCCCTTGGGGACATTCCTCTGTGACCCCCCCCCCCATTGGGGACATCCCCCCCCCATTGGGGACAACCCCCCCCTTGGGGACATCTCCCCTTGGGGACAAGCTCCCCCCTGGGGACACCCCCTGTGACCCCCCCTCCCGGGACACCCCCCCCCCATTGGGGACACCCCCCCCGGGACACCCCTTGGGGACATCCCCCCCAGGACACCCCCAAGGAACAACCCCCCATTGGGGACATCCCCCTGTGACCCCCCCCCGGGACACCCCCGCCCTTGGGGACACCCCCAGGGACCCCCCCCCCCCGGGACACCACCTTGGGGACATCCCCCCCCCAGGGACACCCCCCTGTGACCCCCCCTCGTGGGGACACCCCCTCCGGGACACCCCCCTTGGGGACACCCCCCTTGGGGACATCCCCCTGTGACCCCCCCCGGACACCCCCCGCCCCATCGGGGACACCCCCAGGGACACCCCCCCATTGGGGACACCCTCCCCCCCCGGGACACCCCCCTTGGGGACATCCCTCCTTGGGGACACCCCCCTGAGACCCCCCGCCCGTGGGGACACCCCCCTTGGGGACCCCCCCCCGGGACCCCCCTCCATTGGGGACACCCTGGGACCTCCCCCCCCCCCATAGGGACCCCTCTCCCCCATGTGACCCCCCCTTGGGGACCCCCCCTTAAGGGACCCCCCCTTTGGGACCCCCGCATGACCCCCCCTTGGGGACCCCCTCATTGGGGACCCCCCCTTTGGGGACCCCCCCATGTCCCCCCCCTTGGGCCCCCCCCTTGTCCCCCTCCCCCCCTTGGGGACCCCCATGTCCCCCCCCGACCCCCCCATTTGCTCCCCCCTCCCCGGGGCCCCCCCATTCCCCTCCCCCCGCCGTGGGAACCCCCCCTCCCCCCCCCGCCCCGGGCAGGGGAATCCCCGACCCCCGCCAGCCCCGCCCCGCCGTGACGTCGCTCTGACGTCAGCGCCGCCGGCCCCGCCCCTTTACTGGAAGAGGCGGCCGCGGGGGGAGGGGAGCGGGTTCCTCCCCCCTCCCCGGACAGGGGCGGGGCCTCGTCGCAAGGGGGCGGGGCCAGGAGCGTCCCCATTGTCCCCAATGGGTCCCCCGGGTCCCCTCCCGCCCCCGCCGATGTCCCAGTGTCCCCAATGTCCCCCCATGTCCTCAGTGTCCTCTAAGGTCCCCAATGTCCCCAGTGCCCCCCCAATATCCCCAACATGTCCCCCCAGGTCCCCAATGTCCCCAGTGTCCCCCCTAATGTCCCCCATGTCCCCAGTGTCCCCCCAGGTCCCCAATGTCCCCAGTGTCCCCCCTAATGTCCCCCATGTCCCCAGTGTCCCCAACATGTCCCCAATCTCCCCCATGCCCCCAGTGTCCCCAATGTCCCCCGTGTCCCTAGTATTCCCTAACGTCCCCAACATGTCCCCGATGTCCCCACAAGCTTTTGCACGCTGCCACGTCCCCCCTTGTCCCCAGCATGTCCCCAATGTCCCCCCCTTGTCCCCAGCATGTCCCCAGCGTGTCCCCCATCTCCACAACCTCCCGTGTGTCCCCAATGTCCCCCCGTGTCCCCAACATGTCCCTAGTGTCCCCCCAATGTCCCCCATGTCCCCAGCATGTCCCCAATGTCCCCCCTTGTCCCCAACATGTCCCTAGTGTCCCCCCAATGTCCCCCATGTCCCCAGCATGTCCCCCATCTCCACAACCTCCCCGATGTCCCCAATGTCCCCAATGTCCCCCCAATGTCTCCATGTCCCCAGTGTCCCCAATGTCCCCCAATGTCCCCAGTGTCCCCTCATGTCCCCAATGTCCCAAATGTCCCCCATGTCCCCGGTGTCCCCAATGTCCCCAATGTCCCCCCAATGTCCCCCCATGTCCCCGATGTCCCCGATGTCCCCAATGTCCCCAATGTCCCCGGTGACCCCAATGTCCCCATGTCCCCAGTGTCCCCAATGTCCCCCATGTCCCCGGTGTCCCCAATGTCCCCAGTGTCCCCTCATGTCCCCAATGTCCCAAATGTCCCCCATGTCCCCAATGTCCCAAATGTCCCCCGTGTCCCCTCATGTCCCCAATGTCCCAAATGTCCCCCATGTCCCCGTTGTCCCCAATGTCCCCAATGTCCCCAGTGTCCCCTCATGTCCCCAATGTCCCCAACGTCCCCCGTTGTCCCCAGGGCTCTGCACATCGCGGTGGCCCAGGGCAACCTGGGGGCCGCCCGGCGCCTCGTGGGGCTGTTCCTGCAGGGCCGGCGTCACCTGGACGTCTACAACCGGCTGCGCCAGGTGGGGACACTGGGGACACGGGGGACATTGAGGACATTGGGACATTGGGGACACGGGGGGCATGGGGGGACATGGGGACATTGGGGGACGTTGGGGACATGGGGGGACATTGCGTGCAGCCAGTGCACCCTGTGCACCTTGCATGCACCCAATGCACTTTGCATGCACCCCATGCACCCTATACACCCCCTATAGATTCTATACGTCCCCCGCAGACGCCACTGCACCTGGCGGTGATCACAGTGCCCATGCACCTTGCATGCACCCCATGCACCATGCACGCACCCAATGCACCTTGTGTGCACCCCATGCACCCCATGCACTTTGCATGCACCCAATGCAACCCCATGCACCCCATGCACCTTGCACGCACCCAATGCATCCCATGCACCATGCATGCACCCCATGCACCCTGCACGCCCCCTATGGATTCTATACGTCCCCCGCAGACGCCGCTGCACCTGGCGGTGATTGCAGCACCCATGCACCATGCATGCACCCCATGCACCCAATGCACCATGCACGCACCCCATGCACCCTACACGCCCCCTATGGATTCCATACGTCCCCCGCAGACGCCGCTGCACCTGGCGGTGATCACAGTGCCCATGCACCTTGCATGCACCTCATGCACCCAATGCACCATGCACGCACCCCATGCACCATGCACGCCCCCTATGGATTCTATACATCCCCCGCAGACGCCGCTGCACCTGGCGGTGATTGCAGCACCAATGCACTATGTATGCACCCCATGCACCTTGTGTGCACCCCATGCACCATGCATGCACCCAATGCATCCCATGCACCATGCATGCACTCCATGCACCCAATGCACCATGCACACACCCCATGCACCTTGCATGCACCCCATGCACCCCATGCACCCCACACGCCCCCTATGGATTCTATACGTCCCCCGCAGACGCCGCTGCACCTGGCGGTGATCACGGCGCAGCCGGCGCTCGTGCAGCTCCTGGTGGCCCACGGGGCCTCCCCGATGGCCCCCGACCGGCTGGGCCGCACGGGCGCCCACCTGGCCAGCGAGCAGGAGAGCGGGCGCTGCCTGCGGGCCCTGCTGGGCGCCCCCCGCGCGGCCCCCGCCATGGACCTGGACGCGCGCAACTACGAGGGTGCGCGGGGGGGGCGTTTGGGGGGGCAATGGGGTTTGCAATGGGTGGGGGTTGCATTGGGTGCAGGGGGTGCTTAGAAATAGGGTGCAATGGGTTGGGTGTTGCAATGGGGTTTGCAATGGGGTGCAATGGGTTGGGTGTTGCAATGAGGTGCAATGGGGTTGCAATGGATGGAGGGGTGCAATGGGGTTTGCAATGGGGTTGCATTGGGTTGCAATGGGGTTTGCAATAGGGTGCAATGGGTGTGGGGTGCATTAGGGGGTGCAATGGGTTTGCAATGGGGTGCAATGGGTTTGCATTGGGGTGCAATGGGTTGGGTGGTGCAATGGGGTTGCAATGGGTTTGCATTGGGGTGCAATGGGTTGGGTGTTGCAATGGGTTTGCAATGGGGTGCAATGGGTGTGGGGTGCATTCGGGGGTGCAATGGGGTGCAATGGGGTGCAATGGGTGCGGGGTGCCTGCGGGCCCTGCTGGGCGCCCCCCGCGCGGCCCCCGCCTTGGACCTGGACGCGCGCAACTACGAGGGTGCGCGGGGGGGTTGCATTTTGGGGGTGCAATGGGGTGCAATGGGGTTGCAATGGTGGGGGGGTGCAATGGGGTTTGCAATGGGTTTGCATTGGGGTGCAATGGGTTGGGTGGTGCAATGGGGTTGCAATGGGTTTGCATTGGGGTGCAATGGGTTGGGTGGTGCAATGGGGTTGCAATGGGGTTGCAATGGGTTTGCATTGGGGTGCAATGGGTTGGGTGGTGCAATGGGGTTGCAATGGGGTTGCAATGGGGTTGCATTGGGGTGCAATGGGTTGGGTGGTGCAATGGGGTTGCAATGGGTTTGCATTGGGGTGCAATGGGTTGGGTGGTGCAATGGGGTTGCAATGGGGTTGCAATGGGGTTGCATTGGGGTGCAATGGGTTGGGTGGTGCAATGGGGTTGCAATGCAGTTTGCAATGGGGTGCAATGGGTGGGGTGTTGCAATGGGGTTTGCAATAGGGTGCAATGGGTGGGGGGGTGCAATGGGGTTGCAATGAGGTGCAATGGGTGCAGGGTGCATTGGGGGGTGCAATGGGGTGCAATGGGTGGGGGGTGCCTGCGGGCCCTGCTGGGCGCCCCCCGCGCGGCCCCCGCCATGGACCTGGACGCACGAAACTACGAGGGTGCGCGGGGGGGGCATTTGGGGGGGCAATGGGGTGCAATGGGTTTGGTGTTGCAATGGGGTTGCAATGGGGTTGCATTGGGGTGCAATGGGTTGGGTGGTGCAATGGGGTTTGCAATGGGGTTGCAATGGGTTTGCAATGGGGTTGCAATGGGTTTGCATTGGGGTGCAATGGGTGTGGGGTGCATTAGGGGGTGCAATGGGTTTGCAATGGGGTGCAATGGGTGGGGGGTGCATTGGGGGGTGCAATGGGGTGCAATGGATGCAATGGGGGTCCATTGGGGATACATTGCGGTGCATTGGGGTGCAATGGGGATACATTGGGGTGCAGTGGGGGGGTCCCCCCTAATCTCCGCCCCCCCCAGGGCTGACCCCCCTGCACGTGGCTGTGGGTGCAATGGGGGTGCAATGGGGATACATTGGGGTGCATTGGGGTGCAATGGGGATACATTGGGGTGCATTGGGGGGTGCAATGGGGTGCAATGGATGCAATGGGGGTCCATTGGGGATACATTGCGGTGCATTGGGGTGCATTGGGGTGCAATGGGGATACATTGGGGTGCAATGGGGGGGTCCCCCCTAATCTCCGCCCCCCCCAGGTCTGACCCCCCTGCACGTGGCCGTGGGCGCAATGGGGGTGCATTGGGGTGCAATGGGGATACATTGGGGTGCAATGGGGTGCATTGGGGATACATTGGGGTGCATTGGGGTGCAGTGGGGTGCAATGGGGGGGTCCCCCAAATTTCCCCCCCTCCCATTTTCAGGGCTGACCCCCCTGCACGTGGCCGTGGGTGCAATGGGGTGCAATGGGGGGTGCAATGGGGATACATTGGGGTGCATTGGGGTGTATGTGGGTGCATTGGGGTGCATTGGGGTGCAGTGGGGGGGTCCCCCCTAACCGCCCCCCCCGTTTCAGGGCTGACCCCCCTGCACGTGGCCGTGGGCGCAATGGGGGTGCATTGGGGTGCATTAGGGTGCATTGGGGATACATTGGGGATACATTGGGGTGCATTGGGGTGCAATGGGGATACATTGGGGTGCAATGGGGTTGCATTGGGGTGCAATGGGGGTGCATTGGGGTGCAATGGGGGGGTCCCCCCTAACCGCCCCCCCCATTTCAGGGCTGACCCCCCTGCACGTGGCCGTGGGCACAATGGGCACAATGGGGGTGCAATGGGGGTGCATTGGGGTGCATTGGGGTGCATTGGGGATACATTGGGGTGCAGTGGGGGGGTCTCCCCTAATTCCCCCCCTCCCATTTTCAGGGCTGACCCCCCTGCACGTGGCCGTGGGCGCCGGGGCCCGCGAGGCGGCTCTGCTGCTGCTGGAGGCCGGAGCCGACGTGGACGCCGCGGTGAGGGGGGGGACAAGGGGGGGTCCCCAAAAATGGGGGGGTCCCCAAAAATGGGGGGGGAAACGGGGGGGTCCCCAAAAATGGAGGGGGGAAACGGGGGGGATCCCCAAAAATGGGGGGGTCCCCAAAAATGGGGGGGGAAACGGGGAGGGGGGCCCCAAAAATGGGGGGGTCCCCAAAAATGGGGGGGGGGCAAAACTGGGAGGGGGGGCAAAAATGGGGGAGTGAGAACGGGGGGGGGCCAAAAATGGGGGGGGGAACAGGGGGGATCCCCAAAAATGGGGAGGGGGTCCCCAAAAATGGGGGGGTGAAAACCGAGGGGGGTCCCCAAAAATGGAGAGGGGAAACGGGGGGGGTCCCCAAAACTGGGGAGGGGGCAAAATGAGAGGAGGGTCTATAGGGGATCACAGGCGTCTATAGGGGATCATAGGGGTCTATAGGGGATCACGGGGTCTATAGGGGATCATGGGGTCTATAGGGGATCATGGGGACTATGGGGTCTCTAGGGGATCATGGGGGTCTATAGGGGAATCATGGGGACTATGGGGGCTATAGGGGATCATGGGGGTTTATAGGGGATCACGGGGGTCTATAGGGGATCATGGGGACTATGGGGGCTATAGGGGATCATGGGGGTTTATAGGGGATCACGGGGGTCTATAGGGGATTACAGGGGTCTATAGCGGATCATGGGGGTTTATAGGGGATCACAGGTGTCTATAGGGGATCATGGTGATCTATAGGGGTCATGGGGACTATGGGGTCTCTAGGGGATCGTGGGGGGTCTATAGGGGATCATGGGGACTATGGGGGCTATAGGGGATCATGGGGGTCTATAGGGGATCATGGGGGTCTATAGGGGATTGCAGGCGTCTACAGGGGATCATAGGGGTCTATAGGGGATCATGGGGGTCTATAGGGGACCACAGGGGTCCACAGGGGATCATAGGGATCTCTAGGGGATCATAGGGGTCTATAGGGGATCATGGGGGTCCATAGGTGATCACGGGGGTCTATAGGGGTCTATAGGGGCCCATAGGGGTCTATAGGGGTCCCTGACCCCCCCGCCCCCCCCCCCAGGACATCAAGAGCGGCCGCTCCCCCCTGCTGCACGCGGTGGAACGGGGCAGCCTGGACATGGCCCAGCTGCTCATCCAGGTGGGCCGAACCGGGCCGAACCGGGCCAAGGGGGGCCAATGGGGCTGAGCGGGGCCAATGGGGCTGAGCGGGGCCAAGGGGGGCCAATGGGGCTGAGCGGGGCCAAACAGGGCCGAGCGGGGCCGAACCGGGCCAAGGGGGGCCGAACTGGGCCAAACTGGGCCGAACCGGGCCAAGGGGGGCCAATGGGGCTGAGCGGGGCCAATGGGGCTGAGCGGGGCCAAACAGGGCCAAACTGGGCCGAACCGGGCCAAGGGGGCCGAACTGGGCCAAACTGGGCCGAACCGGGCCAAGGGGGGCCAATGGGGCTGAGCGGGGCCAATGGGGCTGAGCGGGGCCAAACAGGGCCAAACTGGGCTGAACTGGGCCAAGGGGGGCCGAGCGGGACCAATGGGGCTGAGCGGGGCCAAGGGGGGCCAATGGGGCCGAGCGGGACCAATGGGGCTGAGCGGGGCCAAATGGGGGCAAACGCGGTGATTTTCACACCATTATGCAGCATTCTGCACCATTCTGCACTATTTTGCACCATTTCACACTGTTTCACACCGTTTTGCACCATTTCACACCATTTTCCACCATTTTGCACCATTTCCTGGTCTTTTGCACCATTTCACACCATTTTGCACCATATTGCACCACTTCTCCATTTCGCACCATTTTGCACCCTTTCGCACCATTTTGCACCATTTTGCACCATTTTGCACCGTTTCACACCATTTCGCACCATTTTGCACCCTTTTGCACCATTTCCCGCCTTTTTGCACCATTTTGCGCCTTTTTGCACCATTTTGCGCCTTTTTGCACCCTTTTGCACCACTTGGCACCGTTTTGCACCATTTTGCACCATTTCAAACACTTTTGCACCGTTTTGCACCATTTTGCACCATTTCGCACCATTCTGCACCATTTTGCACCATTTTGCACCATTTTGCACCATTTTACACCATTTCACACCATTTTGCACCATTTTGCACCATTTCGCACCCTTTTGCACCACTTGGCACCGTTTTGCACTATTTCACACCATTTTGCACCATTTTGCACCCTTTCACACCATTTTGCACCATTTTGCACCATTTTACACCATTTTACACCATTTCACACCATTTCACACCATTTTGCACCATTTCACACCCTTTTGCACCCTTTTGCACCATTTCCCGCCGTTTTGCACCATTTCGCGCCATTTCATACCATTTTGCACCATTTTGCACCATTTCACACCATTTCGCACCATTTTACACCATTTCACACCATTTCACACCATTTCGCACCATTTCGCACCATTTCGCACCATTTCACACCATTTCGCACCATTTTGCACCATTTTACACCATTTCGCACCATTTCACACCGTTTTGCACCATTTCACACCATTTTCCACCATTTTGCACCATTCTGCACCATTTTGCACCATTTCGCACCATTTTACACCATTTCACACCATTTTGCACCATTTTGCACCATTTCACACCATTTCACACAATTTTGCACCATTTTGCACCATTTTGCACCCTTTTGCACCACTTGGCACCGTTTTGCACTATTTCACACCATTTTGCACCATTTTGCACCCTTTCACACCATTTTGCACCATTTTGCACCATTTTGCACCATTTTACACCATTTTACACCATTTCACACCATTCTGCACCATTTTACACCATTTTGCACCATTTCACACCATTTTGCACCATTTTCGCACCGTTTTGACCCATTTTCTCCCCTATAGCGCGGCGGCGCGCGTCAACGCGCAGTCCTACGCGGGCTGCACCCCCCTCCACGCGGCCGCGGGCCGGGGGCTCCTCCCGCTGCTCCGGCTGCTGGTCCGGAGCGGAGCCGACTGCGGCGTCAAGAACGGGCACAACGACACGGCGCTGAGCGTGGCCAAGAACCGCCAGGTACCTATAGATCTATAGGGAGCCATAGGGGAGCGAAGAACGGGCACGACGACGCGGCCCCGAGCGTGGCCGAGAACCGCCAGGTACCTATAGATCTATAGGGAGCCATAGGGGAGTGAAGAACGGGCACGACGACGCGGCCCGAGCGTGGCCGAGAACCGCCAGGTACCTATAGATCTATAGGGAGCCATAGGGCAGTGAAGAACGGGCACAACGACACGGCGCTGAGCGTGGCCAAGAACCGCCAGGTACCTATAGATCTATAGGGAGCCATAGGGGAGCGAAGAACGGGCACGACGACGCGGCCCCGAGCGTGGCCAAGAACCGCCAGGTACCTATAGATCTATAGGGAGCCATAGGGGAGCGAAGAACGGGCACGACGACACGGCCCCGAGCGTGGCCAAGAACCGCCAGGTACCTATAGATCTATAGGGAGCCATAGGGGAGCGAAGAACGGGCACGACGACGCGGCCCCGAGCGTGGCCAAGAACCGCCAGGTACCTATAGATCTATAGGGAGCCATAGGGGAGCGAAGAACGGGCACGACGACGCGGCCCCGAGCGTGGCCAAGAACCGCCAGGTACCTATAGATCTATAGGGAGCCATAGGGGAGCGAAGAACGGGCACGACGACGCGGCCCCGAGCGTGGCCGAGAACCGCCAGGTACCTATAGATCTATAGGGAGCCATAGGGAGCGAAGAACGGGCACGACGACGCGGCCCCGAGCGTGGCCGAGAACCGCCAGGTACCTATAGATCTATAGGGAGCCATAGGGGAGCGAAGAACGGGCACGACGACGCGGCCCCGAGCGTGGCCGAGAACCGCCAGGTACCTATAGATCTATAGGGAGCCATAGGGGAGCGAAGAACGGGCACAACGATAGGGGGTATCTATAGGGGTATCTATGGGGGTTCTCCATGGGGTGGGTCTCTATAGGGGCGCCTCTATAGGCATTTCTATGGGGGGGGGTCTCTATAGGGGTCTCTATACAGGGTTTCTATAGGGATCTCTATAAGGTATCTTTATAGGGGCCTCTATAGGGGGGCCTCCATGGGGTGGGTCTCTATAGGGGTCTCTATAGGGGTCTCTATGGGTGAGCCTCTATAGGGGCATCCCTATGGGGGTCCCTATAGGGATCCCCATAGGGGGTCCCTAAAAGGGGGAGCCCTGTAAAGGGGGGGGGGGCTCTATATGGGGAGGACCCCCCAGAGCCCCAAAATCCCCCCGTTTCACCCCAAAATCCCCCCCAGGTCATCGACATCCTCCGGGGCAAAGCGACGCGGCCCCCCCCCGCCGGTGAGGGGGTTTTGGGGCAAATCCAGGCGGTTTTGGGGCTCTTGGGGGGTCCGGGGGGGGGTGGCACCTTTTGGGGCGAATCCGGGCGATTTTGGGGCTCCCAGGGGGCTCTGGGGGAGTCTGG
>NW_028289742.1:0-35009 GCF_059628265.1 Tinamus guttatus | reverse complement strand
GTTATTGCCCCATCCCGACCGTTATCGCTCTCCCCCACACAGATATGGCTCCTCCCAAACTGTTATTGCCCCATCCCGCCCGTTACTGCCCCCTCCCCACACCGTTATTGCCCCCCATCACTCCCCATTCCTCCCCATCGCCCCCCCGACCTCTACTCCCCCCCCAGCCCCTGTTGCCCCTCATTCCCCCCCCTCAGGCCTCTATTCGCCCCCTCCCCAGCTCCTAATACCCCCATCCTCCCCTATTGCCCCCATAGGCCCCTATTACCCCCCTTGCCCCCATAGGCCCCCATCTGCCCCCCGGCCCCCATCGCCCCCCGGGCCTCCGCTGCCCCCCCAGACCCCTTAGTGCCCCCCCCCCCCCCCCGGTAACCCCCCCCCCCTCCGGTGCCGCCTCCCTCCCTGCCCCCCCCCCCCGCACTCACGCCCCGCTCCGCTCCGCTCCGGCCGCCGCGGGGGTCGCGGCCCCTTTAAGGCGGCCCCGCCCCCTCCCTGGGCGGGGCCTCGGCCATGTTGGGAGGGGCGCGCCGCAGCGGCGGGCGGGCGCCATCTTGGGTGTGGCGCGGGCGAAGCCGCCGCGGCGCCATCTTGAGAACGGGCAGCGGGGGCGGCGGGTCCCGCGACACTTGAAGTCACCCGGGGCTGGGGACAGGGGACACCGGGGGACACCGGGGGACACCGCGAGGTCCCGGGGCGGCCCCTCCGACTGAGGGGGACTGAGACTGGACACGGCTCAGGGCAGGGGGAGCGGCGGGACGGGAGCGGCGCCGGGGATTGGGATAATAAATAAAATAAAAATATATAAAAAAATAAAAGCAGGGGCAGAGGTGCCCCCAAAACGCTCTAAACGCCCCAAAATGCCCCAAAATGCCCCCAACGCCCCCGCTGCCCCTGGGGGAGGGGAGGGGGGCGGCTACGGCCCCGCCCCTTCCGCCCCGCCCCCTGCCCCGCGCCCCCCGTGACGTCACTACGGCGGCCGCTGCGATTCGGCCCCGCCGCGAAACTTGGTGCGGGGGGGCCCGGGGGGGGGGGTGCAGGGACAGCCGAGGGGGCGGGGGGCGGTTGGGGGTCCGGGGGCAGCTCTGGATCCCACGGGCGACGCGGGTCCGGGGGGCAGTTGTGGGTCCGGGGGGGCACTTTGGGGTCTGAGGGGCAATTGTGGGTCCCGGGGGGCAGTTTTGGGTCCCGGGGGGGCAGTCCCGGGTCCCAGGGGGGCAGTCCCGGGTCCCCGGGGGGCAGTTTTGGGTCCCGGGGGGCAGTTGTGGGTTCCCGGGGGGGCAGTCCTGGGTCCCAGGGGGGCAGTTTTGTGTCCCGGGGGGGCAGTTTTGTGTCCCGGGGGGTCAGTTTTGGGTCCCCGGGGGGCAGTCCCAGGTCCCAGGGGGGCAGTCCCGGTTCCCAGAGGGGCAGTCCCGGGTCCCGGGGGCAGCCGTGGGTCCCGGCTGAGCTCCGCTCCGCTCCGTGGGGCAGCCCCATGGCTCTGCACCGCGCGGCCGCCCCCCTCCTGCGCCCCGGCCTGCGGGGCCTGCGCCGGGTCGGCAGCGCCGCCCCCCGCGGTGAGTGCGCGGGACCCCCATGGCCGCCCCACGGGTGTCCCCACGGGTGTCCCCACACGCATGGGTGTCCCTGCACCCAAGGGTGTCCCCACGGGTGTCCCCACGGGTGTCCCTGCACCCAAGGGTGTCCCTGTTCCCATGGGTGTCCCCATTGTCCCGTAGTATCCTCATGCCCACGGGTGTCCCTGTTCCAACAGGTATCCCCACTGTCCCGGGGGTGTCCCCGCTATCCCGTGGTGTCCCACAGTGTCCCCGCTGTAACCGGGTGTCCCTTGGTGTCAGTGTGTCCCGTGGTGTCCCCGCTGTCCCCGAGTGTCCCAGGGATGTCCCCAGTGTCTCAGGGCTATCTTGGCTGTCCTGGGGGTGTCCCAGGGTGTCTCCTGTGTCCCAGGCTTGTCCCCGTTGTCCCATGTTGTCCCCACTGTCCCAGGGGTGTCCCCAGGGTTGTCCCCGCTCTCCCAGGGTGTCCCCATTGTCCCACAGTGTCCCCACGTTGTCCCATGTTGTCCCCGCGGTGTCCCCGCGCTGTCCCCGCACTGTCCCCACGTTGTCCCCATGTTGTCCCCGCGTTGTCCCCACGTTGTCCCACGTTGTCCCCATTGTCCCCACGTTGTCCCCATTGTCCCCGCGCTGTCCCGGGCGCAGAGCCCTTCTCGTGGCAGGACCCGCTGCGGCTGGAGGAGCAGCTGGCGCCGGAGGAGCGGCTGCTGCGGGACGCCCTGCGGAGCTACTGCGAGCGGCGGCTGCGGCCGCGCGTGGTGGGCGACGCGCGCGACGAAGGTACCGCGTGAAACACCCCGCAACACCCCGAAACACCCTGAACACCCCTGAACCCCCCTGAAACACCCTGAACCCCCCACAACCCCGTTACTGCGAGCGGCGGCTGCAGCCGCGCGTGGTGGGCGACGCGTGCGACCAAGGTACCCCCGGCAACACCCTGCAACACCCTGAACCGCCCTGCAACACCCTGAACCCCCCTGCAACACCCTGAGCCATCTGCACCGCCCCAAATTCTCCACACCCTCCCTGATCCCCCTGCACCCCCTGGCCCCCCCTACACCCCCCTGCTGCAGCCCCAACCCCCCTGCCCCCCCCCAGCCCCCTTTGTCCTCCCCCCGCGCCCCCCAACCCCTGGGAACCCCCCTGCCCCCCCCGGATGGCCCCATTTACCCGCAGGGACCCCAGTGCCCCTGGTACCACCAGGCACCCTCAGGTGCCCCCAAACAGCCCCCGCTGCCCCCCCAGCACCCTGATACCCCCCTGGCCCCCCCAACACCCCGATCCCCGCTGACCCCCCCCCCCGACCCCCAGTTTTCTGCAGGGACATCCTGACCGAGCTGGGGGAGCTGGGGGTGCTGGGGGCCACCATCAAAGGTGAGCGGGGACGGGGACGGGGCGGCGCTGGGGACCCGCTGGGGGTCCCGCTGTGGGTCCCGCTGTGGGTCCTGCCGGAGACCCACCATGGGTCCCACTGTGGGGATCCTGCTGTGGGTGACGCCACAGGTCCCAATGGGGTCCCACTGCGGGTGACGCTGTGGGTCCCTCCGTGGGTCTGTCCATGGGTCCTGCTGGGGTCCTGCCATGGGTCCCACCGCGAGTGACACTGCAGGTGACACCACGGGTGACGCTGCGGGTCCCTCCGGTGTCCTGTTGTGGGTGATACTGTGGGTCCCGTTGCGGGTCCTGCTATATGTGACACCATGGGTGACACCGTGGGTCCTGCGGTGGGTGACACCACAGGTGATGCCATGGGTCCCTCTGGTGGCCCGTCATGGGTGATACTATGGGTGACGCCGTGGGTCCCTCCGGTGTCCCGTCGTGGGTGACGCTGTGGGTCCCGCGGCGGGTGACACCACGGGTGACGCCGTGGGTTCTGCCGGTGTCCTGTCGCGGGTGACGCCGTAGGTCCCACTCTGGGTGACGCCACGCGTCCCGCTATGGGTCCCCCCGTGGGTCCCCCCATGGGTCCCCCTCTGGGTGACGCCGCAGGTCCTGCTGTGGGTCCCGCCGCGGGTCCCGCCGTGGGTCCCGCTCTGGGTGACGCTGCGGGCCCCCCCGTGGGTCCCGCCGTGGGTGACCCCGCGGGTGCCGCGCAGGGTACGGCTGCGCGGGCGCCTCGTCCGTGGCCTACGGGCTGGCGGCGCGCGAGCTGGAGCGCGTGGACAGCGCGTACCGCTCGCTGCTCAGCGTGCAGTCCTCGCTCGTCATGCACCCGCTGGCCGCATACGGCTCCGAGGAGCAGCGGCGCCGCTACCTGCCCGCCCTGGGTGCGTGGGGGGGCTATGGGGTGCTGTGGGGCACGACAGTGATGTGGGGCACGTCGGGGGTGTGACAGGGACACGGGGGGGCTATGGGGCACAGGGGGGACATGGGGCACAATGGGGGGTGCAATGGGGATATGGGGCATGATGGGGACACGGGGCATGGGGGGCTATGGGGCATGGGGGGCCATGATGGGAGCATGGGGGGCTATGGGGCTCGTGGAGGGGGTACGACAGGAATACGGGACATGATGGGGACACGGGGCATGATGAGGGGCACGACAGGGATATGGGGCAAGATGCAGGGCTGGGGGGCGCATGGGGGGCATGATAGGGGACTGGGGGGCTCAGGGGGCACAATGGGGATATGGGGCACGGGGGGGCTATCGGGCATGTGGGGGCTGTGGGGCATGGAGGGGGGGCTATGGGGAAGGAGGGAGGGTCCATGGGGTAGGAAGGGGGAGCTATGGGGCATGGGGGGGGGTGTGGGGGGCACAAAGGGGACCTATGGGGCATGGGGCTGTGCAACAGGGGGCATGGAGTATCCGTGGGGCAGCAGGGGGTATCCATAGGGCACTGGGGGGTATCTGTGGGGCATTGGGGGGTATCTGTGGATCTGTGGGGCAGCAGGGGCATACCCGTGTCCCCCTGACCCCCGTGTCCCCCTGACCCCGTGTCCCCCTGACCCCCATGTCCCCCTGACCCCGTGTCCCCCCGACCCCGTGTCCCCAGCGCGGGGGCAGCTCCTGGGCTGCTTCGGCCTCACGGAGCCCAACCACGGCAGCGACCCGGGCGCCATGGAGACGCGGGCGCGCTACGACGCGGGGGCGCGCGCCTACCGCCTGCGCGGGGCCAAGACGTGGTGAGCGCCCGCGGCGACCACCGCCGACCGCCAACCGCCGCGGACCCAACAGCCAACCACCAACCGCCAACCACCGCGTCCCCAACCATCAACCACCAACCATTGCGGCCCTGACAGCCAACCACCAACCACCGCGGCCCCAACCACTGTGTCCCCAACCACCGCGGCCCCGACCATCAACCACTAACCACCACGTCCCCAAGTGCCACAGCCCCAACCACCAACCGCCGCGTTCCCAACCGCCAACCCCCCATCACTGCGTCCCAAACTGCCACAGCCCCAACCGCCACTGACCGCCACGTCCCCAGCTGCCACTAACCGCCAACCGCTGCGTCCCCAACCGCATCCCCGGGTCCCCTATGGCCGCATCCCTGCGTCCTCAACCACCGCGTCCCCCGGGATCCCCAACCGCCGCGTCCCTGGGTCCCCTATGGCTGCGTCCCTGGGTCCCCAATGGCCACATCCCCCAGGATCCCTGACCATTGTGTCCCCCACCATCCTCAACCATCCTGTCCCCCGGGTCCCCAATGGCCACATCCCCGTGTTCCTGACCGCCCCATCCCCGTGTCCCCAACGGCTGCGTCCCCCAGGACCCCCAACTGCCCTGTTCCCGGGACCCGGGCCCTGTCCCCATGTCCCCAGCCGCCCTGTCCCCGGGATCCTGGCCATGTCCCCGTGTCCCTAATGGCTACATCCCCGTGTCCCCAACCGCCCCGTCCCCGGGATCCTGTCCCCATCCCCCCAATGGCTGCGTCCCCCAGGATCACCAACTGTCCCGTCCCTGTGTCCCCAGCGGCCCTGTCCCTGTGTCCCCAATGGCCATGTCCCCCAGGACCCCCAACCGCCCCGTCCCCGTGTCCCCTATGGCCCCGTCCCCACGTCCCCACCGGCCGCGTCCCCAGGATCACCAACGCGCCCGTGGCCGACGTGTTCGTGGTGTGGGCGGTGAGCGAGGAGGACGGGCGCGTGCGCGGCTTCGTGCTGGAGCGCGGCGCACGGGGGCTGCGCACGGCGCCCATCGGCGGCAAGCTGGCGCTGCGCGCGTCGCCCACCGGCACCATCGAGCTGGACGACGTGGAGGTGCCGCGCGACGCGGTGCTGCCCGGGGCGCTGGGGCTGGCGGTGAGCGGGGACGGGGACAGGGGGGACACGGGGGACATGGGTGACATGGGGAGGTGCCGCGCGACGCGCTGCTGCCCGGGGCGCTGGGGCTGGCGGTGAGCGGGGACATGGGGACATGGGGGGACACGGGGACATGGGGGGGCGCCGCGCGACGCGCTGCTGCCCGGGGCGCTGGGGCTATTGGTGAGCAGGGACACAGGGGACACGGGGGACACCAGGGTGGTGACACCTGGCGCGCTGGGGCTGGCGGTGAGCGGGGACATGGGGGGACACGGGGACATGGGTGACACGGGGAGGTGCCGCGCGACGTGCTCCTGCCCGGGGCGCTGGGGCTGGCGGTGAGCGGGGACATGGGGACATGGGGGGACACGGGGACATGGGGGGGCGCCGCGCGACGCGCTGCTGCCCGGGGCGCTGGGGCTATTGGTGAGCAGGGACACAGGGGACACGGGGGACACCAGGGTGGTGACACCTGGCGCGCTGGGGCTGGCGGTGAGCGGGGACATGGGGGGACACGGGGACATGGGTGACACGGGGAGGTGCCGCGCGACGTGCTCCTGCCCGGGGCGCTGGGGCTGGCGGTGAGCGGGGACATGGGGACATGGGGGGACACGGGGACATGGGGGGGCGCCGCGCGACGCGCTGCTGCCCGGGGCGCTGGGGCTATTGGTGAGCAGGGACACAGGGGACACGGGGGACACCAGGGTGGTGACACCTGGCGCGCTGGGGCTGGCGGTGAGTGGGGACATCCCAGGGGACACCCATGGTGAGCAGGGACACGGGTGACACCTGGGTGGTGGCACCCAGCGTAATGGGGCTGCCCATGCATGGGGACACCTGGGTGGTGGCACCCAGCACAGTGGGGCTGGCAGTGAGTGGGGCACCCACATGGTGACACCTGGAGGGCAGGGGCTGGCAGGGAGCACCCCTTGTGTGTCACCCACTTGGTGACACCCGGTGCACTGGGGCTGGCAGTGAGCGGTCACCCCCCCCCGTCACCCGTGTGGTGACACCCAGCACGCGGGGGCTGGCGGCGGGTGACGCGACACCCGCGCGGTGACACCGGGTGACACCCGTGCCCGCAGGGCCCGCTGGGCTGCCTGGACAGCGCGCGCTACGGCATCGCGTGGGGCGCGCTGGGCGCCGCCGAGGCCTGCCTGGAGACCGCGCGCCAGTACGTCCTGGACAGGTGGGGACGGCGCGGGGACGGCGCGGGGACACGGCGGCGTCACCGCGCGGCCGCGCCACGGCGTCCCCCGCGTCCCCGCGCGCAGGAAGCAGTTCGGGGCGCCGCTGGCGCGCAACCAGCTGGTGCAGAAGAAGCTGGCGGACATGGTGACGGAGATCGCGCTGGGGCTGCACGCCTGCCTGCGCCTGGGCCGCCTCCGCGACGAGGGCAGGTAGCGCCGCGCGTCCCCGCGCGTCCCCGCGGCGTCCCCCGGCGCGCTCAGCGTCCCGCGCCGCCGCAGGGCCACTGCGGAGATGGTGTCCATGCTGAAGCGCAACTCGTGCGGCAAGGCGCTGGAGGTGGCGCGGCAGGCGCGCGACATGCTGGGCGCCAACGGCATCAGCGACGAGTACCACGTCATGCGGCACGCGCTCAACCTGGAGGCCGTCAACACCTACGAGGGTACCGCGGCGCCGGGACGGGGACGGGGACGCGCGGGCGCGCCGGGCGCTCACGCGCCGCCCGCCCGCAGGCACCCACGACATCCACGCGCTCATCCTGGGCCGCGCCATCACGGGCATGCAGGCGTTCGCGGCCGACAAGGCGCCGCGGCGCGCGGACGGGGCGTAGCGCGCCGCGGCAATAAAGCGCGAAGGCGGCGGGCGCCGCGCAGCGCCGGGACGGCTCGTCCTTTATTGCGGCGCGCTCAGGGCTCGGGCTGCTGGCACAGGTCGCGGTAGGCGGCCTCGAGCGCGCGGCAGGCGCGCCGCAGCTCGGCCTGCAGCTGCGCGATGCGCTCGGCGGCCGCGGCCAGCTCGCGCAGGCGCTCCTGGATGAGCCCGTTGTGCGCGTCGTACAGGCGGAAGAGCCGCTCCTCCAGCTGCTCCGCCAGCGCCGACACCTGGCGCCGCGCGCGGGGACACGGGCCGGAGCGCGCGCAGCTGCGCCCGCCGCGCCGCGGCCTGCCCCCGCTGCCACCGGCGCCGCGGCGCCCAGCTGCGCCCCGTCCCCGCGGGGACGTCCTCACCTTGAGCAGGAGGCTCTCGCGGAAGTCGCTCATGGCGGCGTGGTCGGCCTTGCGGCTCTCGTTGACCTTGTCGACCAGGCGCTGCGCGCGCTGCCGCAGCCCGCCCGCGCGCCCGGCCAGCGCCGCGAAGAACGAGGCGGCGGCGGCGGCGCCGGGCGGCGCGCCGGGGCTGCGGGAGGACCGCGCGCTCGGAGCCGCGCGCTCGGAGCCGCGCGGAGCCCCTCGCCGCGCGCGGGGCGCTCGAGGGGCCGCGCGCGGCAGCTGCGGCGCTAATTAGCGCCGATGCCCTAACGAGGAGCATCGGAGGCCCGGGTCGGAGGCGCGCGGGGAGGCCGGGACGCGGCCGCCTGCCGGCTGCGGCTCCGGATGGCGGCGCCAGCTGCTCCGGGGAGCGGGAACAGCCGGAGGGCGGCAGCTGGTTCCCGCGGCCCCGGGCGCCCCGGCGCGCGCGGGCGGGCGAGCGGCGGCTGCGGCACCGCGCGCTCCGCGCCGGCCGCGCTCCCTCCGGGGCCCCCGCGGGGAACGGGCCCTTCCGGGCCGCTTCCCGCGTTGGAACGGGCGGAAAAAAGCATGGGCGAGGGAAAGCGTGTCCTGGAGCGACTCCAGGCTCGGGGAGCTGGGGCCGCCCTTGCTTTTCCGCACGGGAAGCGGCCTAACGAGCGCGGCGCTTCGTTAAGAGCCCACGCGGGCGCGCTCACCTCGCCGGGAGCTCCTCGCCGTCGCCGTCGCCGAAGAAGGGGCCGTCGAGCGGCGCCGCCGCCGGCTCCAGCTCCTCGTGGGCGCCCTCCTCGCCGCCCGGCGGCGCCTTCGGAAGGAGCCGGGAGCCGGGCCGGGGTCGCCGCCGCGTCCGGGCGCCCCGGCCCGCTCGCTCCTCCGGCCCCTCCGCGGTACCGGGGGCAGCTGCTTCTCGCCGGACCCTCCGGTAGCACCTGGAGGAGCGGGGCCCATTGGCACACGGGAAGTGCAATTCCCCATCAGAGGAGCCAAAAACATCCCTTTTTTTCCCTAAAGAACCCCAAACTGAGCTTTTTTTGCTTATTTCTCCCCCCGCGACACACAACATGCATTCCTAAAGCGCCTTGGCGCCCGTTCAATCTCGGGGCACAGCCCGAGAGCGGCTCCCGGTTCCCCGGGGTTCCCCCTTGGCCGGATCCGTGCCCATAATCCAGGCGGAAACGCGGCCGGCGCCGCAGGGAACTGCAACCGGCTGCGGCTGCAACCGTCCCCCCGGGTCCCCCCATCCCAAATTATCGCCCGCCGGCGGCACCGGGGGCGGCTTTTACCTCGGCTCGCCGGCGTCGCGCTCCGCGGCCAAAGCGGCTCCTCAAACGCTGGAAGGAGATGGATTTGGAAAGGCAAAAACTCGGTTAGCGGCGAGTCGTGAATTATTTAGGGCCTGGAACGCAGCTCGGGGCTGGAGCTTGGCAGCTCCTGAGCCCTCCGGAGCCTCCATTACAAATTAGGGGTTATTTGGGGGGGGACCATCCGCAGCCCTGATTTTCCTTTACGGAACCAAGGGAGGTTAAAAGCGGTAAAGGGAAGTGCAAAACCATGACTTCACCTTTTAAAAACCAAGAAGCAAGTAAGTGTATATATATATTTTAACTTCCACTGAGTTTCAGCCATTACGGTGGCACCGAAGGGCCGTTGGGTGAGGATTTTTGTTAAGATTTTTGTTTGTTTTGTATTTTAATCATCCAGAGCAGGCCCCCTGTTTTGTTTTTGTCCCCCAAATCCGAACATCCCCTTCCCCATCTCCAGCCACGAGCCCCAACGCAGGGCTCAGGCCTGCCCCGACGCACGAGGAGCCCAAGGCCGGGTTGAGGACGACATTCCCGGTTGGAAACACGTCCCGGCGGAGCAGGGGGAGCCCCGCACGCCATGAGGGGGGAAGGAACCGCCCAGGGGAGCCGCGCGCGGGATTTGCGGTGGGAACGGGGCCTGCGATGGCGGCTCCCCGGGGCACAGCACGTCGTGCGGCCCGTGCTGTGCCCAGGGGAAGGGGCCCCCATGGCGGAGGGGCCTCCCCGGCGGGCCCGGGGCAGCGGGGCCGGGGCGGCCGCTCCTCACCCGCCATCTCCCCTCAGCGGCCGAGCGGCGGGGCGGGCCGGGCGGTGACGGGCACGCGCGCCGGCCAATCAGCGCCCGCCGCGGGAGCGGCTCCGCCAATCAGGCGGCAGCGCGGGAAAAAATGGGCGGGGCGGCGGGCGTGAGGCGAGAGGGGCCGCGCGTGAGGCGACGCGGGGACGATCTGGGGACACCGAGCCCGGCGGGGCCGAGCGGGGACATTGGGGACGCAGGAGACACGTTGGGGACAAGGGGAGACACGTTGGGGACACTGAGGGGACCCAGCAGGTCGAGGGAGGGGATCCTGCCCCTCTGCGCAGCCCTGGTGAGGCCGCATCTGCAGTATTGTGTCCGGTTCTGGGCTCCCCAGGACAAGAGGGATGTGGAGCTGCTGGAGAGAGTCCAGCGCAGGGCTACGAGGATGATCAGGGGCCTGGAACATCTGCCCTAGGAGGAGAGGCTGAGGGAGCTGGGCCTGTTCAGCCTGGAGAAGAGAAGGCTGAGAGGGGACATGAGCAGTGTCTAGAAGTACCTCAAGGGAGGGAGTGCAGAGGATGGGGCTGGCCTCTCTTCACTGGTGGCCACCGACACAACTAGAGGAAATGGCCCCATACTGAGGCACCAAAAGTTCCACAGGAACTCAAGGAAAAAATCCTAACATTGAGGGTGCCGGAGCCCTGGAACAGGCTGCCCAGAGAGGTTGTGGAGTCTCCTTCTCTGGAGATCTTCAACCTGCTTGGACACAGCCCTGTCCCCGTGCTCTGGGTGACCCTGTGTGTGCAGGGGGTTGGACTGGATGATCCCTGGAGCTCCCTTCCAACCTTGGGCATTCTATGATTCTATGACCTTGTGCTGGGGAAGACACATTGAGGCAACGGGGGGACAGTTTGGGAAGGGCAGCCCGGCCGCGGCGAGGGGGGACATTTGGGGTGAGCGAAACTGAGGCAAAAGGGGGACGTTTGGGGGCGACTGCACCGGGCTGGGGCGCGGGGGGACGTTTGGGGACGGGGCTGTGACAAACGCAGGGCCTGGGGGAGCTGTTTGCGTTCCAGCTCGCCAGATCCCCGCGTGTTGAATGTGTGCTGCGCCGTCGCCATCTGCATTAACACAGTGAGCTTGCACCATCCCCATGAGCACGGTGAGCTAGTGCCATCCCCATGAGCAGGAGCTTGTGCCATCCGTATTAATGTGGTGCGCTCGCACCATCCACATTAACGCGGCGAGCTCATGCCGTCCCCATGAGCGAGAGCTCGTGCTGTCCCCACGAACGGGAGCTCGTGCCATCCGCATTAGCACGGTGAGCTGGCGCCGTCCCCATGAGCGTGGTGAGCCCGTGCCATCCCCATTAGCGCGCCATCCCCGTGCCGTCCCTGTTAGCACGCCAGCCCCGCACCTTGGCCCTCGTTAGCGCGCCAGCCCCGCGCCATCTCCCCCCAATTAACACCCCAGGCTGGCGCCACCCCTCATTAGTGCCCGAGCCGCCTGCACACACAGACACCGTCTGGCCACGGAGCTTTATTGGGGACACTGCCCGCCGCCCTGGGGACACGGGGGGACCCCACCACGTCCCCCCCGCGCTGGGGACATGGGGGGATCCACCCTGGGGACACAGAGGGACCCCTGCCATGTCCCCCCCATCCTGGGGGACACGGGGACCCCGCCGCGTCCCCCCCGCGCTGGGGACATGGGGGGATCCCTGCTGTGTCCCCTCTGCCTTGGGGACACGGAGGGACCCCTGCCATGTCCCCCCCATTCTGGGGGACACGGGGACCCCGCCGCGTCCCCCCTGCGCTGGGGACATGGGGGAATCCCTGCTGTGTCCCCTCTGCCTTGGGGACACGGAGGGACCCCTGCCACGTCCCCCCCATCCTGGGGGACATGGGGGAATCCCTGCCGTGTGCCCCCCACACTGGGGACATGGGGACCCTGCCATGTCCCCACCATCCTAGGGGACACAGGGACCCTGCTGTGTCCCCTCTGCCCTGGGGGACATGGGGGGATCCCTGCCGTGTCCCCCCCGCACACCGGGGGACACGGGGGTCCCTTCCTTGTCCCCTCCCCACACTGGGGACACAGGGATCCCTGCCATGTCCCCCCCGCGCTGGGGACACAGAGGGTCCCCTCGTTGTCCCCAGGCCACGCTGGAGACACGGGGCTCCCCTCCTCATCCCCCCCACGCACTGGGGGACACAGAGGGATCCCTCGCTGTCCCCGGGCCGTGTGGGGGACACGGGGTCCCCTCGCTGTCCCCTCGCTGTCCCCGCTACGCGTCCAGGCGGCACAGCGGGCTGTCGTAGACCATCTGCAGGTTGACGCGGTGGCCCACGAGCTCGCGGATGTTGGTGATGCCGTACTTGATCATGGTGGGGCTGCGGGGACGCGGCGCTCAGCGCGGGGCCGCCGCGGCCGCCCGCCCCGCGTCCCCACTCACCGCTGGGCCGCCGCGGCCACCCCCCCGCGTCCCCACTCACCGCTCAGCGCGGGGCCGCCGCGGCCGCCCGCCCCGCGTCCCCACTCACCGCTCAGCGCGGGGCCGCCGCGGCCGCCCGCCCCGCGTCCCACTCACCGCTCCAGTGACAGCCCCCACGCGATGACCGAGACGCCCTCGGGGACCCCCATGGGCAGCAGCAGCTCCGGACGGAAGACGCCCGAGTTCCCGACCTCCACCCAGCGCTTCAGCCCTGCGGCGGCGGCACCGGGAGCCGGGTCAGAGCCGACAGGCACCGGGACCACCCGGGTCAGACCCCATGGGGCACCAGGAGCTGGGTCAGAGCCCGTGGGGCACCGGGACCCTTGGATCGGACCCCATGGGACACCGGGATCCTGGGTCAGACCCCGTGGGGCACCGGGACCCGTTGGATTGGACCCCATGGGGCACTGGGATCCCCCAGATCGGACCCCATGGGGCACCAGGACCCGGGTCAGACCCCATGGGACATTGGGACCCCGGATTGGACCCGATGGGCACCAGGACCCCCCCCCAGATCGGACCCAGCAGGGCACTGGGACCCCCGGTCGGACCCCATGGGGCACCAGGACCCCGGATGGACCCCAGGACCCCCACTGCAGCACCTGGGGGCCCTCCCACCCTTCTGGGACACCCAGAGCCCCCCTAGACGCCCCCCAACCCATGGGGCACCCAAAGACCCCAGGAGGGCACCCAGGGACCACTGGGACCCCCCATCCCATAGGGACACCCAGAGCCCCACAGCGACCATGACCAGAGCAGCCCCCCCGTGTCCCCTTCACGTTCCTCCCGTGTCCCCCCATTCTCCCCTGTGTCCCCCCCCATTCTCCCCCGTGTCCCTTCTGCGTCCCCTCCACGTTCCTCCCGTGTCCCCCCGTGTCCCCCCGCTGTCCCCACCTGGGTGGTAGCTGAACACCTCCACGCTGGGCTCCGTGTAGGGGTTATAGGCCGGCTTGAAGCGCAGCGGCGCGATGCCTGCGGGGCGGCGCGTCAGCGTGGCCGGGCGCCCCGGTCCCCACCGCGTCCCCGCGCGTCCCCACGCACCCATCTTGCGGAAGAACTCGCGCAGGACGCCCAGGAGGTGGCCCAGGGCCAGGCCGCGCTCCGCCACGACGCCCTCCACCTGGTGGAACTCGGCCAGGTGCGTGGCGTCCACGGCCTCGTTGCGGAACACGCGCTCCACGGAGAACCAGCGCCCGGGCGCGAACGGGGCCTGCGGGCGCCGGCGGCTGCTGCGGGTGTCCCCCGTGTCCCCCCGTGTCCCCTCCGCGTCCCCGCCGTACCTGTTGCGCCAGGCGGTGCAGCAGGCGCGCGCTGCAGGCCGTGGTGTGCGTGCGCAGCAGCGCCCGGCGCGCCTCCTCCAGCCGCCACGCGCTGCGGTACCTGCGCGCCGTGGGGCGGAGAGGGGCAGGGACGTGGGGCACCAATGTGGGGCACAATGGGGCACGAAAGGGACAGGGACATGGGGCACCAACGTGGGGCACCGTGGGGCGGGGAGGGGACAGGGACGTGGGGCGCCAATGTGGGGCACCGTGGGGCGGGGAGGGACAGGGACGTGGGGCACCGCCAGGGGGCACCACCGGGGGGGGACAGAGAGGGGACAGCAACATGTGGCACCGCAGCAGGGACAGAGAGGGGACAGCGACATGTGGCACCAAGGTGGGGCACTGCCATGGGGACAGTGACATGGGGGGCAACAATATGGGGGCAGCAAGACGGGGCACCGATGTAGAGGAGCAGTGACACAGGGAGCAGTGACATGGATGGGGACCATGGAGGGGACCATGATCGGGGAGGTCACTGAGATGGGGGGGAATCACCACGATGGGGGTGTCACCGCGCCGGGGGGGTGTCACCGCGCTGGGTGTCACCGCGCCGGGGGGGTGTCACCGCGCTGGGGGGGTGTCACCGCGCCGGCCCCGCGCACCCCTGCGAGCCGTAGCCTCCCTGCGAATGGACCTTCCGCACGCGGCCCACGTAGCCGGCCGGCAGCTCCAGCGCCTCAGCCGGCTCTGGGGACACGGGGGGGTCAGCGCGGGGCGGGGGGGGACAGCGGCGTCCCCGCGGCGTCCCCGTCCCCGCGGTCCCCCCGTCCCCGCGGTCCCCCCGCACCCTGCAGGAAGAAGGTGTCGTGCTGGTCGCGCGCCGGGTGCTGCTGCGGCTGGAAGAGCGCGTCGAAGTTCCAGAAGGAGCTTTCCACGAAGGAGTGCGTGGGCATCTCCGAGAAGCTGCAGCACGGGGACACCCGCATGGGGACACCCGCACGGGGACACCGCGTCAGGGGGACACCCGCACCGGGATGTCGCCCCAACCAGGGAGTCACCCACACCGGGGGGTCCCCCACACCGGGGGTATCACCTGCACCGGGTGTTCCCCACACCCAGGTGTTCTCCGCACCAGGGCGTCCCCACACAGGGGTGTCCCCCACACCAGGGGTGACCCCACACTGGGCGTCACCCATACCGAGTGGGTGTCCCCGCACCGCGAGGGTGTCCCCCACGCCAGGGGTGTCCCCACACCAGGAGTGTCCCCACACTGAGTGTCCCACACCAGGTACCACCCACACTGGGGTGTTCCTACACCAAATGTCACCCACACTGGGGGGGTGCCCCACACCAGGTGTCACCCACACTGAGGTGTTCTCCACAACAGATGTCCCCACAGCGCACGTCCCTGCAACGTGTCCCCACAGCGTGGCACCCCACCAGACATCCCCACACTGCATGTCCCTGCACTGGGTGTCCCCACACCACGCGTCCCCACACCAGACGTCCCCACACCGCATGTCCCCACACCAGATGTCCCCACACCACGCGTCCCCACATGTGTCCCCACGCCGCGCGTCCCCACGCGCTCACCCCATCTCCAGGAAGACCTGCCGCAGCTGCGTGCGCACCTTGAGCAGCGGGTGCAGGTGGCCGCAGGCGGGCGGCAGCCCCCGCGCCGCGAAGTTGTAGGGCTTGAAGGGGCGCTGGCGCCACGAGCCGCTGCGGGGACGCGGCCACCGTCACCGTCACCGTCCCAGCGGCGCCGGCCCCGTCCCCGCGGCACTCACGTGGCGATCATGTCCGGCGTCAGCTCCGCGTCCTGCCGCGTCACGGCCGTGCTGAACGCGCTGCCCTTGCGCAGCCAGTAGGACTTGAGGGTGCTGGGGGGGACGGTGTCACCGCGGGCTCCCCGTGCCCGTCCCCTCCCGCCGCCGCCCCCGGCGCCGCTCACACTTCCAGCAGCAGCTTCCGGCGCTTGAGCTCGGCGCGCTCGCGCTCGGGCAGCGCCGCCGCGTCGCCGCGCTGCACCTGCTGCAGGCTCTGCTGCACCGCGTCCTGCACCGCCGCCACCTGCGCCGGGACACCGCGCCGTCACCGCGGGGACACGGGGACTGTCACCGTGGGGATATGGGACAGTCATCACGGGACACCGCGCCGTCACCGCGGGGACACGGGGACTGTCACCGTGGGGACACCCAGGACACGGGGACTGTCACGGCGGGGACACTGGCACCACGGGGACACCAGGATTGTCACCGCAGGGACACAGGGACAGTCACTGCAGCGACACCGGCACTGTGGGGACATGGGACGGTCACCATGGGGACACCGGGCAGTCACCAGGGGGACACGGGCACCATGGGGACCTGGGGATTGTCACCGTGGGGACATAGGACGGTCACTGTGGGGACACTGGCACTGCAGGGACACGGGGACTATCACCGGAAGGACACCAGCACCGTGGGGACATGGGACAGTCACTATGGTGACACGTGACAGTCACCACAGGGACAGCAGCACCGTGGGGACATACAAGTTGTCACCACCAAGATACTGGTGCCACAGTGACACCAGACTGTCAATGTGGAGATACCGGGGACATGGGGACTGTCATCACAGACACATGGCCACGCTGGGGACTGGCACCATGGGGACGTGGGGACTGTCACCATCACCCCAGGGCCACACAGACAGGACAGAGCCTGGCCATAAGGGACAGGCTCCTCCAGGACCCTTGGGGACAAGCTCAGGACAGGAAGGGGACCCTTGGGGACCGGTTCAGGGACCCTCGGGGCCAGGCTCAGTCTGGGACAGGGACCCATGGGGACAGGGACCCCCAACAATGGGGAGGGGACCCATGGGGACCCTCGGGGATGGGGACCCTCAGGGACAGGGACCCTTGGGGACCCTCGGGGACGGCCCCGTGGACACTCACGGCGCGGAAGACGCGGGGGCCGCCGGGCGCCTCCTTGTCCAGCCGCAGCCACTTGTTGGCCATGGCCCTGCTGAAGCCGACGCGGGCGCAGGGCAGCTCCTGCGGGGACGGGGCGCTCGGGGACGGCCCGCGCGTCCCCGCGTGTCCCCTCCCGTGTCCCTGCGTGTCCCCCTGTGCCCCCCCCATGTCCCTGCACATCCCGCGTGTCCCCACGTGTCCCCCCCGTGTCCCTGCACATCCCACATGTCCCGACGTGCCCCTGTGTGTCCTCACCATGTCCCTGCCTGTCCTGCACATCCCCACGTGTCCCCATATCCCTGAGACCCCATGTGTCCCCCATGCCCCTCCGTGTCCCCCGCGTCCCCACGCGCGTGTCCCCCTCTCCCCATGCCCCCGTCCCCCCACATCCTGTGTCCCCCTGTGTCCCCACGCGTGCTCGCGTGTTCCCCCATGTCCCTGCACACCCTCCGTGTCCTCCTGTGTCCCCTGCGTCCCCATGCGTGTCCCCCCATGTCCCCCTCGTGCATGTCCCCTCACATCTCCCGTGTCCCCATGCACGTCCCCTCATGTCTCCCTGTGTCCCCCCTGTGTCCCCCACACGTCCTCGCGTGCACCCTGCATCCCCATGTGTCCCCCCATGTCTCCTTGCATGTCCCCTCTTGTCTCCCATGTCCCCATGCATGCCCCTCACGTCTCCGTGCGTGTCCTCGTGTCCCTGCGCCCTCCGTGTCCCTCACGTGTCCCCCGCATGTCCCCACGTGTCCCCATGTCCTCCTGTGTCCCCCCATGTCCCCCGCATATCCCCACATCCCCCCACATCCCCCCACGTCCCCTCGTGTCCCCGTGTCCTCCTGTGTCCCCCCGCATCCCTTGCATCCTTGCACGTCCCCCCATGTCCCCTCGTGTCCCTGTGTCCTCCCGTGTCCCCCCGCACACCCCCAAGCCCCCCCATGTCCCCTGCACGTCCCCTCGTGTCTCCGTGTCTTCCTGTGTCCCCCCATGTCCCCCCACATCCCCCGCATGTCCTCCGCATCCCCCCCGTCCCCCCATCCCCCGTGTCCCCCCGTGTCCCCCCGTGTCCTCCAGTGTCCCCCCCCGTCCCCCGCTCACCATGAGCTCCGCGTGGGACATTCCGTCGGGCGGCAGCGCGTGGAACAGCCGGGCCTCGGCGCTGCCGGCGCGCGCCGCCTCCTCCCCCTCGGCGCTCAGCACCCAGCGCGTGGCCGCGCGCGGCTCCGCCTCGATCACCTGCGGGGACGGGAACGGGAACGGGAACGGGGCTGGGATGAGCACGTGGAGCCGGGAACGGGAATGGGAACGGGAACGGAGCTGGGATGAGCACGTGGAGCCGGGAATGGGAACGGGGAACGGGAACGGAGCTGGGATGAGCACGTGGAGCCAGGAACGGGAATGGGAATGGGGAACGGGAACGGAGCTGGGATGAGCACGTGGAGCCGGGAATGGGAACGGGGAACGGGAACGGAGCCGGGACGAGCACGTGGAGCCGGGAATGGGAACGGGGAACGGGAACGGAGCCGGGACGAGCACGTGGAGCCGGGAATGGGAACGGGGAACGGGGAACGGGAACGGAGCCGGGACGAGCACATGGAGCCGAGAACGGGAACGGAGCTGGGATGAGCACGTGGAGCCGGGAACGGGAATGGGAACGGGGAACGGGAACGGAGCCGGGACGAGCACGTGGAGCCGGGAACGGGAATGGGAACGGGGAACGGGAACGGAGCCGGGACGAGCACGTGGAGCCGGGAATGGGAACGGGGAACGGGGAACGGGAACGGAGCCGGGACGAGCACGTGGAGCCGGGAACGGGAATGGGAACAGGAACGGAGCTGGGATGAGCACGTGGAGACGGGAACGGGAACGGGGAACGGGAACGGGGCCGGGACGAGCACGTGGAGCCGAGAATGGGAACGGGAACGGGGAACAGGGAACGGGGAATGGGAACGGGAACGGGGAACGGGAACAGGGTGACGGGGAACGGGAATGGGGACAGGGAACGGGGAATGGGAACAGGAAATGGGAACAGAGCCGGGAACAGGAACGGAGCTGGGAGCGGCACATGGAGGCAGGAACGGGAACGGGGGTGGAGCCGGGACCGGGAACAGGGGACAGAGCCACAACTGGCACCAGGGCTGGGACCAGCACCAGGGAACGGCACCGCGACCAGGACCAGGGAGCGGGAATCGGGAATGGCACCGGGACCAGGCATTGGAATCAGGCACTGAGAACAGGACGGCAACAACACCGCAACCGGGACCAGGGAATGGGACCAGGGAACGGGACCAGGGAACGGGACCAGCCACTGGGAACGGGACAACACCGCAGAGTGGGAGCAGGAACAGCACGGGAACGGGGAACAGCACCGGGAATTGGACCAGGAACCGGGATCAGCCACGGCAACGGCACCAGGGAATGGGATCAGAGCCCAGGGAACGGGACGGAACCAGGGAGCAGGACCAAGAACAGCCACCGGGCCAAGGGACCGGAGACTGGGATCAGCCCCCAGGAATGGGGACGGGATCAGGGACCGGGAATGGGGACGGGATCAGGGACCGGGAACGGGATCAGGGACCGGGGACGGGATCAGGGACCGGGAATGGGATCAGGGACCGGGAATGGGATCAGGGAATGGGGACTGGGGATCGGCACCAGCATCTGCCACCGGGACCAGGGACCCAGAGCGGCACCAGCGACAGGCGCGGGGCCCCGACCCGGAACCAGGAGCGCCCCCCGAACCGGCACCGACCCCGGAACCGGCCCGTCCCGTCCCGCGCACCTCGCCCAGCGCCTGCAGACTCTTCACGGCGCCCACGAGCGCCTGGTGGTCGAGGCCGAGCGCGGCGGCCGCCTCGAGGCTGCAGAGGCCCCGGCCGGGCCCGGCCTCGGGCTCGCGCTCCAGGCGCTGCAGGAGCAGCTCGGCCACGCCGGGAGACATCGCCGCGCCGGAAGCGCCGGGGCCGCCGCGCCGGAAGCGCCGCCGCGCACGCGGCCGGGGGCGGGCGTGCGGGCGGCGCCATCTTGGGGAGGGAATGCTGCCGCCGGCGCCATCTTGAGTGTGGCGAGAGGTTCCCCCCCCATCGTGGAGCGGACGGCGTGACGTCATCAGGCACGGCGTTG
Source organism: Tinamus guttatus (assembly GCF_059628265.1). NCBI lineage: Eukaryota > Metazoa > Chordata > Aves > Tinamiformes > Tinamidae > Tinamus > Tinamus guttatus. The sequence continues at coordinate 15,144 of NW_028289742.1, read as the reverse complement.
CCGTAGCAACCGGTACCCAGGGTACCAGGGCCGGCGAGGGGGAGCGGTTGCTACGGCAACAAGGCCGGGTGTTCCCCCCCCCCACAGCCGCTGCAGCCCCCCGCTGTCTCCCGCACCCGTTGCCAGGGCAACCACCCCGTGACCAGGGCGGTGCCCAACCAAGGGGCACCGTCGCCATGGCAACGCCGCGGGGAGGGTGTACCCGCCGCTCCCCCTCTGCGCTTTGATGCTTTGTAGTCTTGCCTGGGCTATGACATCATCAAGAACGATGACATCAGCACTGCGTCACGCTCCCATTTAAGGTCACGTCCCGCCTTGTTTGCACAAGTGTGTCGTCCCCTCCCTTCCCCCCCCCCCGTTGCTATTATGGGATGACCAGGGCCTCTCCCCCCCACCCCCCGCTCTAGGCCCGGCCCTTTAAGAGCGCCCGGTCCCACGTGACCCCGGGAGCGGGTGACGCAGCGCGCGGAGGGCGGGGGGAGCGCGAGGGAGGGGGGGCGTCTCCCGCCGAACGCGTGGTCGCTCCTCATTGGTCCCCGCGCTCCGCCAATGGGAAGCGGCCATCTGGGACGCCAACGTTCGGGGGAGCCGCCGAAGCCGGCGAGCGGGCGGGCGGCCAATGGGAGCGGGCGGCCGGCGAGCGCGGGCCAATGGCGCGCGCGCAGGGGCGGGCCGAGGGGCCGCGGCCGTATAAGAGCCGGCGCCGCCGCCGCCCCCCGCCGCAGTGTGTGGGCGCCGCCGGGCCGCGCGGGGACGAGTGTCTTAAAGGGCCAGGCGCCTCCGTGCGACACCCGGCGACATGAGTCCCCTCGGCGCCGCCGTCCTGCTCGGCGCCCTCCTGGCGCTCGCCGCGGCCGAGCCCACCGAGTACTTCCGGGAGGAGTTCCGCGATGGAGGTGAGGGGGCCTCGAGGGGACGCGCGGGGCCTCGGGGGGACACGCGGGGCCTGGGGGTGTCGCGGGCCGGGGGGCATCGGGGGCTGCGGGGGGGGCTGCGGGGCCTGGGAGGGAGGGGGGATTGGGGGGGGGGGCAGGGCCTGAGGGTCCCCCCGGGTTGGGGGGGGGGGGGCTGGGGTCGTGGGGAGGATGTTGGGGGGGGGGGGGGATGGAAGAACCACCCCCCCCCCCGGGGCCGGGGGCTCCCCCCGGGGGTTCTCCCCCCTCCCCCGGGATTCCCCGGGATGGCGGATGCGGCGGATCCCGGGAGCAGGAAGCTGCCGGGGGCGGGAGGATCCCGTCGGATTCCCGGCTGGTGCAGGCGGAGGCTGCGGGGGGGGGGGCTGCGCGGGGACCCCCCCATCCTGCCCCATCCCCAAGGTGGGGGGGGGGGGTCTGTCCGGTCCCGCCTCCCCCCTGGAAACCCGGATCCCCCCCGGCGCTGCCCCACGTGCCGGATGTGCCCCCGTCCCGGAACCGCGCGCGGCCCTTCCGGGGTCACCCACGGGGGCGGCCTCGCGGTGACGCTCCCGTCCCCAGACGCCTGGAGCGGCCGCTGGGTGGAATCCAAGCACAAACCCGACTACGGCAAGTTCGTGCTGAGCGCCGGCAAGTTCTACGGCGACGCCGACAAGGACAAAGGTAAAACGGGCCCCGCGGCGCCGGGAGCGCCGTGCGGCCCCGCGGCTCACGCGGCTCCCCGCAGGCATCCAGACCAGCCAGGACGCGCGCTTCTACGCGCTGTCGGCGCGCTTCGAGCCCTTCAGCAACCGCGGCAAGACGCTGGTGCTGCAGTTCACCGTGAAGCACGAGCAGAGCATCGACTGCGGCGGCGGCTACGTGAAGCTCTTCCCGGCGGCGCTGGAGCAGGCCGACATGCACGGGGACTCCGAGTACAACATCATGTTCGGTGCGTGCGCCGGTACCGGGGACGGCGGGTGACACCGGGGGCACCGGGTGACGCTCGTGGCTCCGCCGCAGGCCCCGATATCTGCGGCCCCGGCACCAAGAAGGTCCACGTGATCTTCAACTACAAGGGCAAGAACGTGCTCATCAACAAGGACATCCGCTGCAAGGTGGGTGGCACCCCGGCTGTCCCCGTCCCCGCGTGTCACCGCCGGCGCTCACGGTGTTGTCACCCGCAGGACGACGAGTTCACGCACCTGTACACCCTCATCGTGCGCCCCGACAACACCTACGAGGTGAAGATCGACAACAGCCGCGTGGAGAGCGGCGGCCTCGAGGACGACTGGGACTTCCTGCCCCCCAAGAAGATCAAGGACCCGGCGGCCAAGAAACCCGACGACTGGGACGAGCGCGCCAAGATCGACGACCCCGAGGACACCAAGCCCGAGGTGCGCGGCGGGGACGCCGCGGGGACGGGGGCGGGTGGCACCGACCCCTTCGCGTCACGTCCGCGTCCCCGCAGGACTGGGACAAACCCGAGCACATCCCGGACCCCGACGCCAAGAAGCCGGAGGACTGGGACGAGGAGATGGACGGCGAGTGGGAGCCGCCCGTCATCCAGAACCCCGAGTACAAGGTGAGGGGACGCGGCTGGCACCGTGTCACCCGTGTCACCGTGGGGGGGGGGTGCGGCCCCCTCACACCCCCCGTGTCCCCCCCAGGGCGAGTGGCGGCCGCGGCAGATCGACAACCCCGACTACAAGGGCAAGTGGGTGCACCCCGAGATCGAGAACCCCGAGTACCGGCCCGACCCGGCGCTCTACGCCTACGACAGCTTCGGGGTGCTGGGCCTCGACCTGTGGCAGGTGCGTGGGGTCGGGGGGGGATTCGGGGACCCCCCCGGGGCCGTTTGGGGTCCGTGACCCCCCGGCTGTGGCGGCAGGTGAAATCGGGCACCATCTTCGACAACTTCCTGCTCACGGATGACGAGAAGCTGGCGGAGGAGGTCGGCAACGAGACCTGGGGGGCCACCAAGGTGAGGGGCGCCGGGACCCCCCCGGGGGGGGGTCTCACTGAGCCCTGGGTCTATGGGGGGGCCAAGATACAGGGGTGTCCTGTGACCCCCTGGTTTGGGGGGCATCAAAGTTGGGGGGCAATGATCCCCCCCCAGGTTATCTATGGGGGGGTCTCAGTGACCCCTTAGATGTAGGGGGGGAATCTCTGCAACCCCCATTTCCTCATGGGGGGCATCAAGGTGGGGGGGTTCTGTGACCTGTTCTGGGGGGGGTCCCAGTGACCCCCTAGTTCCAGAATGGGGGGTGGCACCAAGGTCTGCGGCGGGGGGGGCTCTGCAGCCCCCTGTTTCCTTATGGGGGCATCAGGGTGGGGGTAGTCCCATGGCCCCCCAAGTTCTCTATGGGGGGGGGGGGGTCCTATGGCCCTCAGTTTCTCTATGGGGGGGGGAATCCCATGGCCCCCGGGGTCCTTTATGGGGGGGAATCCCATGGCCCCCAGGTTCTGGGGGGGGGGTCCCATGGGGTTCTCTATGGGGGGGGGGGGGTCCCATGGCCCCTGGGTTCTCTATGGGGGGGGGGTCCCATGGCCCCTGGGTTCTCTATGGGGGGGGGGGTCCCTGCTCCTTCCTTTGGGGTCGTTGGGGGGAGGGGGCTCCCTGCCCCCCCCAGGTCCCTTTTTGGGGTCCCCGCGGGGGGGGGGCTGACGCCGCGGCCCCCCAGGACGCGGAGCGGAAGATGAAGGAGCAGCAGGACGAGGAGCAGCGGCGGCAGCAGGAGGAGGAGGACCGGAAGCGCAAGGAGGACGAGGACGACGAGGGCGACGACGGCGACGAGGAGGACGACGACGACGAGGACGAGGCCGGCGACAAGGACGACGAGGGGGGGGCGGCCCTCCGGGACGAGCTGTGAGGGGGGGCGCCCCCCGTAATGTCTCTATGAGACGGGACTCTGCATTTTTTTTTTTTTTTTTTTTAATGGCTGTTGTCCCCCTGTGTCCCCCCCCCGTCACGTGTCCCTGTCACCGGGGTCCCCCCCCCCCCGCCGTTAACGACCCCCCCTCCCCCGTTCTCCCGGGGGGGGGGGGGGGGGGGGCGGCCGGGGCTGACTCAGGAATGGCCGCGGGGGGGGGGGGCGGGGAGGGGGCGCACGTGAATGTACGGTGAAAAAGACGAAATAACCCCGAAACACAAGACCAGAACGTGAAAAAAACAACAAAATAACAACCCTAAAAACTCGATTCAGCCTCGTTCGTCCCTTCGCGCCATGTTCCGCGCGGCGCCGCCATTTTGTGCGGGCGCGCCCACGTGACGCCGTCACGTGCGCGCGCGCGCGGGGGAGGGCGGCGGTTCCGGCGGAAGCGGCGCGGCGCGCACAAGATGGCGGCGGCGTGAGTTGCACGTCGCGCGCGCGGTGGCAGCCGCCATGGCCGTGACGGTGACGCTCAAGACGCTGCAGCAGCAGACGTTCAAGATCCGCATGGAGCCGCACGAGACGGTGCGGGGGGGGCGGCGGCGGCACCGGGCGGCGCCGGGCGGGGGGGGGGGCACCGGCGCGGAGGGCGTTAGGGGGGCGCGCGGGACGGGGCGCGCGGAGGGACACGGGGGGACGGGGCGCGAGGGGGGACACGGGGGAGCCGGGCGGGACGGGGCGCACGGAGGGACACGGGGGAGCCGGGCGGGACGGGGCGCGCGGAGGGACACGGGGGAGCCGGCGGGACGGGGCGCGAGGGGGGACACGGGGGCGCCGGGCGGGACGGGGCGCGCGGAGGGACACGGGGCATCGGGGCGGCTCCCGGGGCCGAAGGGGGACACGGGGGACCGAGGCGCCTCCCGGTGCGGCCGGGGACACCGGGTCTCGTTATGGGGGGGGGACAGGGGGGACACCGGGGCGGCTCCCGTTATGGGGGACACCGGTCCCGTTATGGGGGGACACGGGGGACACCGACGGCGGCTCCTGTTTTATGGGGACACCGGGTCCCGTTATGGGGGGACACGGGGGACACCGGGCGGTTCCGGTCACGGCGGGGGGGCCGCAGAGGCTCCCGGTGCGGCGGGACACGGGGGGGGGGGCTCCCGTAATGGCGTTGGTGGGGGGGAGGGGGGGGGGTTGCGGTTTCGCCCCGCCCCCTTGGGCTCTTGCGCCCCGCCCCCAGCGGAGCCCGCGGGGGGGGGCCTGGGAATCCCCCCCCCCCCATAGGGCGGTTTGTGCGGGGGGGGGGCAGCATCGCGGGGGGGCTGCTCTGTGCGGGGGGGCTCCTGCACCGCGGGGGGGGTCAGTCCTGGGGGGGGGTCCGTCCCGGTGTTCCGTGCAGGGGGGTTCATTCCCGGGGGGTCATTCCCGGGGGGTCATTCCCGGGGGGTCGCTCCTGGGGGGGTCATTCCTGGGGGGGGTCATTCCCGGTGGGTCATTCCCGGGGGTGTCGCTCCCGGCACTCTGCGCAGTGGGGGTCATTCCCGGTGGAGGTTGCTCCCTGTGGGGGTGTCATTCCTGGTGGGATCATTCCCGGGGGGGTCATTCCCGGTGGGTTGCTCCTGGGAGGGGTCATTCCCTGTGGGATCATTCCCGGGGGGGTCATTCCTGGGGGGTCGCTCCCGGGGTGGGGGGGGGCATTCCCGTTGGGATCATTCCTGATGGGATCATTCCCAGCGGGTCGCTCCCAGTGGGTCATTCCCTGTGGGACCATTCCCGGTGGGATCATTCCCATTGGGATCATTCCCGTCGGGATCATTCCTGTTGGGATCATTCCCGTCGGGATCATTCCCAGGGGGTCGCTCCCGTCGGGATCATTCCCGGTGGGGTCGCTCCTGTTGGGATCATTCCCGTTGGGGTCATTCCCATTGGGCTCCTTCCCGTCGGGATCGTTCCCTGTGGGCTCCTTCCCGTCGGGATCGTTCCCGGTGCCCCCAGGTGCGGGCGCTCAAGGAGAAGATCGAGGCGGCCAAGGGCCGGGACGCGTTCCCGGTGTGCGGCCAGAAGCTGATCTACGCGGGGAAGATCCTGAGCGACGACGTCCCCATCCGCGACTACCGCATCGACGAGCGCAACTTCGTGGTGGTCATGGTCACCAAGGTGCGCCCGCCACCGGCGTCACCCCCGGGTCACCCCCGGTGTCACCCCTGCCCGCCATTGTCACCCCCTGCCCTCCAGCGTCACCCCCTGCCCGCCATTGTCACCCCCTGCACTCCATTGTCACCCCCTGCCCGCCATTGTCACCCCCTGCCCTCCAGTGTCACCCCCTGCCTGCCATTGTCACCCCCGGTGTCACCCCTGTCCGCCATTGTCACCCCCTGCCCGCCATTGTCACCCCGGCGTCACCCCTGGTGTCACCCCTGTCCGCCATTGTCACCCCCTGCACTCCATTGTCACCCCCTGCCCGCCATTGTCACCCCCGGTGTCACCCCTGTCCACCATTGTCACCCCCTGCCCGCCATTGTCACCCCGGCGTCACCCCTGGTGTCACCCCTGTCCGCCATTGTCACCCCCTGCCCTCCAGTGTCACCCCCTGCCCGCCATTATCACCCCCTGCACTCCATTGTCACCCCCAGTGTGGCCCTGGTGTCACCCCCTGCCCTCCATCGTCACCGCCGCCAGCGCCAGCCCGATGTCATCTCTTGTGCTCCATTGTCATGTTCATCATTATTCGTTGTTCTCTATTGTCACCCCTCTTATCATCACTCCCAGTATCACCCTGCATTGTCACCCCTCCTATTGCCACCCCCGATGCCACCCCTTGCTCTCCATTGTCACCCCTCTCATCGTCACCCCCAGCGTCACCCCTGTCCCACGTTGTCACCCCTCTCGTTATTATTTCCATTGTCACCCTCATTGTCACCCGTTCTCCCGCGTTGTCACCCCCGCAGCCCCATGGCCACCCCCCATGGCCACCGCTGCCCCCCGTCATGATCCCCACCCCCATTGCCACCCCCTACCCGCTATTGTCACTACGTGTCCGATGTCATCGCCCCCGCATTGTCACCCCCCCATTGTCACCCTGGCAGCCCCGTCATCACCTCTTGTCCCCATTGTCACCCCCTACCTGCTATTGTCACTACCTGTCAGATGTTGTCATCGCCCCCCATTGTCGCCCCCCCATTGTCGCCCCCCCGTTGTCACCCCCGGCCCCCCATTGTCACCCCCCATTGTCACCCCCCCATTGTCACCCCCCGTTGTCACCCCCCGTTGTCACCCCCCATTGTCGCCCCCCATTGTCACCCCCCTCACCGCTGTCTCCCCCCCCCAGGCCAAGGCCGCTGCGGCCCCCCCGGGCGGCGCCGCCCCCCCCGCGGCCCCCCCCGAGGGGGCGGAGCCTGCGCCGGCCCCCGGGCCCCCCCCGGCCGCCGAGGCCGCCCCCCCGCCGCCGCCGCCCCCCGCCGCCCCCCCCAGCGAGGAGAAACCGCCCCAGGACCCCCCGGCCACGACCCCCCCGGAGCCGCCGGCGGGGTAAGGGGGGGGGGCAATTGAGGGGGGGGCACAGGATTGGGGGGCAACTGGGGGGGGCAATTGGGAGGACACGTGATTGGGGGACAACTGGGGGGGGCAATTGGGGGGCAACTGGGGGGGGCATGTTATTGGGGGGTAATTGGGGGGGGCATGTGATTGGGGGGCACATGATTGGGGTGGCAATTGGGAGGACACGTGATTGGGGGGCAACTGGGGGGGGACATGCGATTGGGGGGCAATTGGGCACACAGTTTGGGGGGCAATTGGGGGGGACACGTGATTGGGGGCAATTCAGGGGGGCAATTGGGGGGGACACAGTTTGGGGGGACAATTGGGGACACAGTTTGGGGGGCAATTGGAGGGCATGCGATTGAAGGGCAATTGGGCACACAGTTTGGGGGGACAATTGGGGGGGACACGTGCTTGGGGGGCAATTCAGGGGGGCACACAGTTTGGGGGGCAATTGGGAGGGCACGCGATTGGGGGGCACAGGATTGGGGGGCAATTGGGGGGACACACAGTTTTGGGGGGCATTTGGAGGGGACACAATTGGGGGGCAATTTGGCACACAGTTTGGGGGGGCAATTGTGGGGGACACGTGGTTGGGGGTAATTGGGGGCAATTGGGGGCACAGGATTGGGGGCAGTTGGGCACACAGTTTGGGGGGGTAATTGGGGGTCACATTTGCCCCCCTGCCCCGGGGGTGCTGGTTTGGGGGGGTAATTGGGGGTCACATTTGCCCCCCCCCGGTGCCCCCCCCGCCACGTCTCTCTCTTGCGCCCGCAGCTCTGTTCCCCCCCCCCCAGGTAGCGCGGGGCGCTCGGCCGACGCCGCCTCCACCCTCGGTGGGTGGAATGGGGGGAATGGGGCGGGAATGAGGGGGGAATGGGGGGGGAACGGGGCGGGAATGAGGGGGGGATGGGGCGGGAATGAGGGGGGAACGGGGCAGGAAGGAGGGAGGAACGGGGGGGGAATGAGGGGGGAACGGGGCAGGAATGGGGTGGGAATGAGGGGGGGACGGGGCTGGAATGTGACGGGAACGAGGGGGGAATGGGGCAGGAACGGGGTGGGAATGGGGTGGGAATGAGGGGGGAACGGGGTGGGAATGGGGTGGGAACGGGGTGGGAATGGGGTGGGAGCGGGGGGGAATGGAGTGGGGAATGGGGCAAGAACAGAGGGAAGGGGGGGGAACGGAGTGGGGGGGAATGGGGCAGGAACAGCATGGGAACAGGCGGGAATGGGGGGGAATGGAGCAGGAATGGGGTGGGATCGGAGTGGGGGAAAATGGGAATGGGGCAGGATCGGGGAGAAATGGGACAGAGACGGAATGGGGCGGGATCAAGGGGGAATGGGGCAGGATTGGGGGGATGGGGTGGGATTGGGGGGGTCTCCCTGGATTGGGGGGCATCTGGGGAAGGGGAGGGAGATGGGGGCTGGGGGCAGGAAGGGGAGGGGGTCCCTAGCGGGGGGGTCCCCATGGGACAAGGTGGGGGGTCTCTGGGGTCGGGGGTGACGCCGTCGTGACCCCCCCTTCCGGCAGTGACGGGCTCCGAGTACGAGACGATGGTGGCCGAGATCATGTCCATGGGCTACGAGCGGGAGCGCGTGGTGGCCGCGCTGCGGGCCAGCTACAACAACCCGCACCGCGCCGTGGAGTACCTGCTCACGGTGAGGGACATGGGGACACTGTGGGGACATGGGGACACCGCGGGGACACCGCGGGGACATGGGGACACTGCGGGGTGGAGGGACACGCCAGCTACAACAACCCGCACCGCGCCGTGGAGTACCTGCTCACGGTGAGGGGACATGGGGACACCGCGGGGACACTGCGGGGACACGGGGACATGGGGACACTGCAGGGACACTGCGGGACGGGGGGACACACCAGCTACAACAACCCGCACCGCGCCGTGGAGTACCTGCTCACGGTGAGGGGACATGGGGACACCGTGGGGACACTGCGGGGACATGGGGACACGGCGGGGACATGGGGACATGGGGACAGGGCAGCTACAACAACCTGAACCGCGCCGTGGAGTACCTGCTCACGGTGAGGGACATGGGGACACTGCGGGGACACTGCGGGGACACTGCGGGGACATGGGGACATGGGGACACGCCAGCTACAACAACCCGCACCGCGCCGTGGAGTACCTGCTCACGGTGAGGGGACACCGCGGGGACACTGCGGGTACACGGGGACACGACGGGGACATGGGGACACGGGGACACTGCGGGGACACTGCAGGGACACAGCAGGGCGGGGGGACACCAGCTACAACAACCCGCACCGTGCTGTGGAGTACCTGCTCACGGTGAGGGACAGGGGACACCACGGGGACACCGCGGGGACACTGCGGGGACATGGGGACACCGTGGGGACACTGCAGGGACACCGGGGGGACACGGGGACACCACGGACCACGGGGACACCCCGCAGTGACGTCCGTGTCCCCCCCCCCGCAGGGCATCCCCGGCAGCCCCGAGCCCGAGCGGGCGCCCGTGCAGGAGAGCCCCCCCACGGAGCCGCCCCCTGCTGAAGGTGCCAGGGGCGGGGCCAGGGAGGGCTCCGCCCCCTGGGGAGGGGGTTGTGATGGGATCCGCCCCCAGTGGGTGTGGCCTGGGCAGGCTCCTCCCCCAGAGCACTGCGGGGGGGGGTTGTACTTTCTTATATAGGCTGCTTGGTGCAGAGGGGGGTGGGGGGTGTGGCTTGAGGGCTCCTCCCCCTCGTGGGCGTGGCTTAGCAGAACTCGGGGTGTAGCTTGGCTTGACTCCTCCCCTGGGGGGTGTCTGGCTCCTCCCCCAGGGGAACGCATGGGGGTTAACTCCTTATATGGGGTTGCTATTATGGGGGGGGGGTTGTGGGCTCCTCCCCTTTGGGGCGTGGCTTAGGATCATCCCTGCAGTGGGCGTGGCTTAAGGAGAGTGTCTATAACCATGGGGTGGGTGTGGGGGGCGTGGCTTAGGATCATCCCTGCAGTGGGCGTGGCTTAAAGAGGGTATGTATAACCATGGAGTGGGTGTTGGGGGCGTGGCTTAGGATAATCCCTGTAGTGGGCGTGGCTTAAGGAGGGTGTCTATAGAGTGGGTGTGGGGGGCGTGGCTTGGGAATGCCATTCCCTTATGGAGGTGTGGCCTAGCAGGCTCCTCCCCCCCAAGAGCCCTCAGCGCTTCCCTTTGAGCCGCCCCCTCCCCTTGGGGGGGCGGGCCTGGCCTTGTCCCCGCCCCCGAGGAGGCGTGGCCTGCCGTGACGCCCCGCCCCCCCGCAGGGGAGAACCCCCTGGAGTTCCTGCGGGAGCAGCCGCAGTTCCAGAACATGCGGCAGGTGATCCAGCAGAACCCGGCGCTGCTGCCGGCGCTGCTGCAGCAGCTGGGCCAGGAGAACCCGCAGCTGCTGCAGCAGATCAGCCAGCACCAGGAGCAGTTCATCCAGATGCTCAACGAGCCGCTGGGCGAGCTGGGCGAGCTGGAGGGCGACGCGGGCGCCATCGGCGACGAGGCCCCGCACATGAACTACATCCAGGTGACGCCGCAGGAGAAAGAAGCCATAGAGAGGGTAAGGGCGGCCGCGCCGTCACTAGGGGCCAGGGTGAACGCCGGCGGGCAGAAGCCATAGAGAGGGTAAGGGCGACCGCGCCATCACTAGGGGCCAGGGTGAACGCCGGCGGGCAGAAGCCGTAGAGAGGGTAAGGGCGGCCGCGCCGTCACTAGGGGCCAGGGTGAACGCTGGCGGACAGAAGCCGTAGAGAGGGTAAGGGCGGCCGCGCCGTCACTAGGGGCCAGGGTTAACGCCGGCGGGCACGCTCACACGCGGACACGGTGGTGTCTGACGCCGGGGGTTATTAGGTACGAGGGTGAACGGGGCTGTCGTGGGGATGGGCTGCTACCTTGTAACCATCTGTAGGGGCCAGAGTGAACACCGCGTGGAGGGGGTGGCGACGGGGCGGGGGGCACCCAAACAGCAGCTCCCTTGCAACCCCCATGGGAGGACTGCCCCTCAGGGCTGACATTAGGTTCCAGGGTTAACAGCTGCCAGCAGAGTTCACGGGCGGGAATAAGGCCCTGAGTAAAGGAAGGGGCGCGGCGCCCTCGGCCCTCAGTAGGGCTCAGGGTGAACGGCCGCCCGCAGCTGAAGGCGCTGGGCTTCCCCGAGAGCCTCGTCATCCAGGCCTACTTCGCCTGCGAGAAGAACGAGAACCTGGCGGCCAACTTCCTGCTGAGCCAGAACTTCGACGACGACTGAAACACAAAAACCCACGAAAACACAAAAAAAAACAGCGGGGGGGGTGCCCCTTCCCCCCCCCCCCCGCGCGGCGCCGTTGCCCCTTTAAGCCAGCCCCGCAGCAGGGGGCGCCTCATTGGTCCCCGGCCCGCGGGGGCGCTGCTGATTGGCTGACCCGCCCGCAGCGCCCGCCCGCTCTTAAAGGGGCGACGCGCTGATGGGTGATGCTTATTCCCCCCCCAGCCCTGTGTTCTGCCCCCCCCCCCCAAATCTACCCCCTCCCCCCGTTTTGCCCCGTGGGAAACGCGAGTCGCTGCCGGGGGGGGGGGGGGGCGGGGGGCTCCACCGCTGTGTAAAAAATCGCAATGAATCTGGGAGGGAAACGATTAAAACGCAGGATTTGACCCGCCCCGGCGCCGAGCGTGCGCTGCGTGGGGGGGTGGGCGGTTTTGGGGCCGTTTGGGGGGATTTGGGGACAGCCGAGGGCCCGGCCCCGTTTTGGGGCCGTTTGAGCAGGGCCCCGTCCTCATTCCGGGGCCATTCCCGGCCCTTTTGGGCCCCCCGAGCGCAGATCTGGGGCCCATTCCGGGTTTGGGCGATTCTGGGAGCCCCGGTGCCGTTTTGGGGCTGTTTGGGCCGTTCTGCGGCACGCGAGACACCCCCCCCCCCCCCAAGTGTTTGGGGCTATTTGGGCCCCCACAAATGAGGCCACTGGAACCATCTGCATTTTGGGGCAGTTTAGGGATATTTGAACCCCCCTTGTCCGTTTTGGGGCCATTCGGGAACGCGCAGACACGAGCCGGGGCCCCAGCTCCGTTTTGGGGCCATTTGGGGCCGTTTCGGAACGCAGGAATCCAGACACGAGAGCTCCGCCTCCGTTTTGGGGCCACTTGGGGTCTTTTAGGGTTATTGGGTGTCACAGCAGCCCCGGAGGGGGGTCCCAGGGGACACTGCGGCAATGCCCGGGGGTGTCACCGTGTCACAGTGATGTCCGTGGGTGTCACCTCGTCCTGGGGGTGTCACAGTGACATCTATGGGTGTCCCCATGTCTCGGTGGTGTCACGGTGACGTCCACGGGTGTCCCCGTATCCAGGAGGTGTCACGGTGACGTCCGTGGGTATCACCTCGTCCCAGGGGTGTCACCTCATCCCAGGGGTGTCAGGGTGACGTCCATGGGTGTCCCCATATCCAGGGGTGTCACGGTGATGTCCATGGGTGTCCCCTCGTCCCGGGGGTGTCACGGTGACGTCCATGGGTGTCACCTCATCCCGGGGTGTCCCCGTGTCCCCCGGGGGTGTCCCCATGTCCCCCGGGGGTGTCATGGTGACGTCCATGGGTGTCACCTCGTCCCAAGGGTGTCACGGTGACGTCTGTGGGTGTCACCTCATCCCGGGGGTGTCACCTCGTCCCGGGGGTGTCACGGTGACCCCGGGGCCGTCCCGGTGACCCCGGGGGGGGGCGGTGCCGCCGCGGCCGCCTCCCTCGCGGCCTCCAGGGCCCTCTGGGCCTCGTCCCGGCGCTGCTGCCGCCGCCGCCGCTTCTCCTCCCGGCGCCGCTCCGGGTCCCCCCGCGGCGCCGCCCGCGCCGCCCGCGCCGCCCGCCACGCGGCCACGAGCGCCGGCATCCGCGAGAGCGCCGCCGCCACGCGCAGCGCCCTGCGGACGGGGACAGGGACACGGGGGGATGGGGGGGGACGGGGGGACACGGGGACATGGGGGACATGGGACATTGCAGGGACACGGGGGGACACGGGAAGATATGGAACATTGCAGGGACACAGGGAGACATGGGACAATACGGGGACACGGGGGGACATGGGAGGATATGGGACATTGCAGGGACATGGGGGGGACACGGGGGACATGGGAGGATATGGGACAACACGGGGACACGGGGGAACACGGGGGGACACGGGACATTGCAGGGACACGGGACAATATGGGGACACGGGAGGACACAGGGACATGGGGGGATATGGGACATTGCAGGGACACGGGGGGACACGGGGGGGGACATGGGACAATACGGAGACACGGGGAGGACACAGGGACATGGGAGGATATGGGACAATACAGGAACACGGGTCAGCGTGGGGACACGGGACAATACAGGGACACAGGGGGACACAGGGGGACATGGGGACATGGGGGGATATGGGACATTGCAGGGACACGGGGGGACACGGGACAATACGGGGACACAGGACCGCATGAGACACAGGGAGACATGGGACAATGCGGGGACACAGGGGGACACAGGGACATGGGGGGATATGGAACATTGCAGGGACACGGGGGGACATGGGACAATATGGGGACATGGGTCAGCATGGGGACACGGGACAATACGGGGACACAGGGGGACACGGGGGGATATGGGACAATACAAGGACACGGGTCAGCGTGGGGACACGGGGACATCCTGCCACCCTGCCCCCGTGTCCCCTCCCTGTCCCTTCCCCGAGGGTCCCCCCTCCCCCCGGCCCCGGTTCGGCCCCGCCCCCTCCCAGCCCCGCCCCCTTTTCCCGCCCCTTCCCAATCGCCTCCGGTTCCTCCCCCCACCCGCTCCCGGTCCCTCCCCATTCCCGCTCCCCCCGACTCCCACCCGGCTGTTCCGGCTCCCCCCTATTCCCGGTGGGAATCTCCGGTTCCCGCTCTCCCCATTCCCGCTCCCGCTCCCCCCATTCCCGTTCCCGCTCCCCCCGTTCCCGCTCCCCCCGTTCCCGTTCCCGCTCCCCCCATTCCCGTTCCCGCTCCCCCCGTTCCCGTTCCCGCTCCCCCCGCTCCCGTTCCCGCTCCCCCGTTCCCGCTCCCCCGTTCCCGCTCCCGCTCCCCCCGTTCCCGTTCCCGCTCTCCCCATTCCCGCTCTCCCCGCTCCCACCTCTCCTCGCGCCGCTCCCGCTCCCGCCGCTCCCGCCGCTCCAGCTCCTCCATCACGTCCCGCAGCGGCCGCTCCCGCTCCCGCTCCTCGTCCCGCAGCCGCCGCAGCCGCTCGGGGCTCGGCCAGAGCCGCGCGGGCTCCTCCCCGAGGCGGCCCCGAAGCGCCCGAAGCGCCGCGCGGCCCCGCGCTCTCCCAGGTGCCACCGCGGCGCGCGCGGGTCCGTCGCTTCCGGCCGGTAGATCCCGCCCAGGCTGCGGCGCGGCGGCGGCGCGCGGTACCGGCGGACCGGAACCGGAACCGGCACCGGGAGCGCGGCGCGGCCCAGCAGCGCCCGCAGCAAGGGCGCCGCCATCTTGCCGCGGGAAGTGGCGCCGGCGGAAGCAGGTGAGGTTGCCGCGGGCGGAAGCGGGTGAAGCCCCGGGCGGAAGCGAGCTGCGGCGCGGGCGGAAGTGGGGCCCTGACGCCGTGGCGGGGGTGCGGGGCCGTGGGCGGGGCTGGCGGACCCATGGGGGGGGCGGGCGCTACCGTAAAGCTCCTAAACGCGGCCCCGCCCCCTGGGGGGGGAGCTCGCAAAGTCCCGCGGATCCCGGGTAGGGCCTCAACCCCGCCCCCCCCCCGCCCGGACGCCGGGGCCCACGGTCCGGAGGGCCCCGTTTTGGGGGGGGGGAGCACCCCGAGACCTGGGTCCAGCCCCCTATGGGGGCCCCATTGGGGGGGGGGGGGCGCCCGGACGCCGGGGCCC
>NW_028289741.1:0-67395 GCF_059628265.1 Tinamus guttatus | reverse complement strand
CCCTATCCCATTCCCATTCCCCATCCCAGCCCCATTCCCCATCCCATTCCCATTCCCTATCCCATCCCATTCCCCATCCCTCCCCCTTCCCCATCCCGCCCCCTCCCCATCCCATTCCCATTCCCCATCCCATTCCCCATCCCAGCCCCATTCCCCATCCCATTCCCATTCCCATTCCCTATCCCATTCCCATTCCCCATCCCACCCCATTCCCCATCCCAGCCCCATTCCCCATTCCCCTTCCCCATCCCATTCCCCTTCCCCATTCCATTCCCCATCCCAGTCCAGCCCCATTCCCCATCCCAGCCCCATTCCCCATCCCGTCCCCATTCCCCATCCCATTCCCATTCCCATTCCCCATCCCCATTCCCCATCCCATCCCCATTCCCCCATCCCATCCCCATTCCCCATCCCATTCCCATTCCCCATCCCAGCCCCATTCCCCATCCCGTTCCATTCCCCATCCCATTCCCATTCCCCATCCCACCCCCTTCCCCATCCCATCCCATTCCCCATCCCGTCCCATTCCCCATCCCATTCCCATTCCCATTCCCCATCCCCCTTCCCCATCCCATTCCCATTCCCCATCCCATCCCCATTCCCCATCCCATCCCCATTCCCCATCCCAGCCCCATTCCGCATCCCAGCCCCATTCCCCATTCCCGTTCCCTCCGCACTTGAGGGTCTCCCCGGACATCTGCAGGTTGTAGTTCCTCTCGGGCTCGGGCAGGCTGTGGAAGTCCAGCAGACAGGGGTGCAGCCGCTTGTTGTCATCGCGGACCTGGGGACCGGGGGACACCGGGGTCGGTCCCGGCCCGCCCGGACGCCGGGGCCCCCCAAGGACCCTGTTGCAGGGCAGGGGGTCGGTCCCGGCCCGCCCGGACGCCGGGGCCCCCCAGGACCCCATTCCGGGGCAGGGGGTCAGTCTGAGCCCTCCCGGACGCCTGGGCCCCCCATGGACCCCATTGCGGGGCAGGGGGTCGGTCCCAGCCCACCCGGACGCCTGGGCCCCCCGGGACCCCCTGGGGCTGCACAGAGAGTTGGTCTCAGCCCACCCGGACGCCTGGGCCCCCCGGGACCCCCAGGGCTGCACAGGGGATCAGTCCGAGCCCACCCGGACGCCTGGGCCCCCCTGGGCCCCCCAAGGACCCCGTTGCAGGGCAGGGGGTCGGTCTCAGCCCACCCGGACGCCTGGGCCCCCCAGGACCCCATTCCGGGGCAGGGGGTCAGTCCGAGCCCTCCCGGACACCTGGGCCCCCCAGATCCCCTGGGGCTGCACAAGGGGTTGTTCCCAGCCCACCCGGACGCCTGGGCCCCCCAAGGACCCTGTTGCAGGGCAGGGGGTCAGTCCCAGCCTACCCGGACGCCTGGGCCCCCCAGGCTCCCCGGAGCCCCCCAGGGCCGCACAGGGGGTCGGTCATAGCCCGCCCGGACACCGGGGCCCCCCATGGACCCCATTGCGGGGCAGGGGGTCAGTCCCAGCCTGCCCGGACGCCTGGGCCCCCCTGGAACCCCCAGGGCCGTGCAGAGGGTCGGTCATAGCCCACCCGGACGCCTGGGCCCCCCGGGGCTGCGCAGGGGGTCAGTCCGAGCCCGCTCGGATGCCTGGGCCCCCCAAGGACCCCGTTGCAGGGCAGGGGGTTGGTCCCAGCCCACCCGGACGCCTGGGCACCCCGGGACCCCCTGGGGCTGCACAGGGTGTCGGTCCCAGCCCGCCCAGACGCCGGGGCCCCCCATGGACCCCATTGCGGGGCAGGGGGTCGTTCCCAGCCCTCCCGGATGCCTGGGCCCCCCGGGACCCCCTGGGGCTGCACAAGGGGTCGTTCCCAGCCCGCCCGGACGCCGGGGCCCCCAGGGCTGCACAAGGGGTCGTTCCCAGCCCGCTCGGACGCCTGGGCCCCCCATGGACCCCATTCCGGGGCAGGGGGTCAGTCCGAGCCCTCCCGGACACCTGGGCCCCCCAGACCCCCTGGGGCTGCACAGGGGGTCGTTCCCAGCCCGCCCGGATGCCTGGGCCCCCCGGAGCCCCCCATTGCAGGGCAGGGGGTCAGTCCCAGCCTACCCGGACGCCTGGGCCCCCCAGGCTCCCCGGAGCCCCCCAGGGCCGCACAGGGGGTCGGTCATAGCCCACCCGGACGCCTGGGCCCCCCTGGAACCCCCAGGGCCGTGCAGAGGGTCGGTCATAGCCCACCCGGACGCCTGGGACCCCCGGGGCTGCACAGGGGGTCAGTCCGAGCCCGCTCGGACGCCTGGGCCCCCCAAGGACCCCGTTGCAGGGCAGGGGGTCAGTCCAGCCCTCCCGGACGCCGGGGCCCCCCATGGACCCCATCGCGGGGCAGGGGGTCGGTCCCAGCCCGCTCGGATGCCTGGGCCCCCCATGGACCCCATTCCAGGGCAGGGGGTTGGTCCCAGCCCACCCGGACGCCGGGCCCCCCCCTGGACCCCATTGCGGGGCCGGCGCCGCTCACCGGGCCGTAGGTCCAGCCCTGCTCGATGCGGGTCAGCGCCCACAGCTCGTGGATATTCTCCGCCAGCTTCTCCCGGATCCGCTCCAGGTGCGGCGGGAGGACGATCTGGAGCGGGGGGGACGGGCGGCCCTGAGCCCCCCAGGGCCACCCCCTGGGCCCCCCATCGCCCCCATGTCACCCCGATGTCACCCCCTTGGCCATGCACCCCACATCCAGCATCCCGCCCCATTCCAGCATCCCAGACCTCTTATCCCACTTGTCCCATGTGCACCCGCATCCCAGCATCCCAGATTGCTTGTCCTGAGCATCCCAACATCCCCAGCATCCCGGACCTCTTGTCCCACTTGGTCCATGTGCACCCGCATCCCAGCATCCCTCCCTCCCAGCATCCCAGACCTCTTGACGCATCTGTCCCATGTGCTCCCACATTCCAGCATCCCAACATCCCCAGTATCCCATCCCTGCCCCAGCATCCCAGACCTCTTGTCCCATGTGCACCCACATCCCAGCATCCCAACCCTCTCGCCCCCAGCATCCCAACATCCCCCAGCATCCCGGACCTCTTATCCCACTTGGTCCATGTGCACCCACATCCCAGCATCCCAACATCCCCAGCATCCCGTCTTGCTCCAGCATCCCGTCCCCCCACATCCCTCCCCATCCTCCATCCCGTTCCATCCCCACATCCCGTCCCTCCCCATCCTCCCGTCCCTCTCCCTCCTTCCTCCCGCTCCATCCTCCATCCCAGCATCCCATCCCGCTCCATCCTCCCTCCCTCTCCATCCTCCCATCCCATCCCATCCTCCTGTCCCTCCCCGTCCTCCCTCCTGCTCCATCCTCCCTCTCCATCCTCCCTCCCTCTCCATCCTCCCATCCCTCTCCATCCTCCCATCCTATCCCCACATCCCATCCCTCCCCATCCTCCCTCTCCATCCTCCATCCCACCCTCCATCCCTCTCCATCCTCCCGTCCTGCTCCATCCTCCATCCCTCCCCATCCCATCCCATCCCCTCCCATCCCATCCCTCCCATCCCATCCCCTCCCATCCCTCCCCTCCCATCCCTCCCCATCCCATCCCTCCCCTCCCCTCCCATCCCATCCCATCCCATCCCTCCCATCCCATCCCCTCCCCTCCCCTCACCTCCCATCCCATCCCCTCCCATCCCATCCCTCCCCACCCTCCCATCCTCCATCCCTCTCCATCCCATCCCATCCCATCCCATCCTCCCATCCCATCCCATCCCATCCCATCCCTCCCATCCCATCCCATCCCACCCTATCCCATCCCATCCCATCCCATCTCATCCCATCCCATCCCATCCCATCCCTCCCCATCCCCTCCCATCCCCTCCCATCCCATCCCATCCCATCCCATCCCATCCCATCCCTCCCCATCCCATCCCCTCCCATCCCTCCCATCCCATCCCATCCCCTCCCATCCCATCCCATCCCATCCCATCCCTCCCATCCCATCCCTCCCCATCCCATCCCATCCCATCCCATCCCATCCTATCCATCCCATCCCATCCCATCCCCATCCCTCCCATCCCATCCCATCCCTCCCATCCCATCCCTCCCCATCCCATCCCATCCCATCCCATCCCATCCCATCCCATCCCATCCTATCCCATCCCATCCCATCCCATCCCACCCCACCCATCCCATCCCCTCCCATCCCATCCCATCCCCTCCCCTCCCCTCCCATCCCATCCCATCCCTCCCATCCCATCCCTCCCCATCCCCTCCCATCCCATCCCTCCCCATCCCATCCCATCCCATCCCTCCCATCCCATCCCATCCCATCCCCTCCCATCCCATCCCACCCTATCCCATCCCATCCCACCCCATCCCCTCCATCCCCGCTCCCACCTGCGCGGTGTCCACGGGGCAGGGGGTGAACGCCGTGTGCGCCAGGGCCCTCGCGGGCCCCAGGAGGCAGCGGGCGCCGCCGCCGCCGCCGTCGTCGCCCCGATAGGCCTTGATGGGCTCCAGGCGCAGGCGCTCGCGGGGCAGCAGCGCCTCCGACACCGGCGCGTAGCCGGGGGGCGGCAGGAACTGGAACTCGCCGTGGCGGCCGCCGAGCAGGAACCGCAGCCTGGGGACACGGGGGTGACACCGTGGGGACAGGGACGGGGGGATCCCTGTGGAGCCCCAGGACCCCCATGGAGCCCCAGGACCCCTATGGAGCCCCGGGATCCCTACGGGGCGGCAGGAACTGGAACTCGCCGTGGCGGCCGCCGAGCAGGAACCGCAGCCTGGGGACGATGGTGGCACCGTGGGGACAGGGACGGGGACAGGGGTGACGGGGATGGGGATGGGGGGATCCCTATGGAGCCCCAGGATCCCTACGGGGCGGCAGGAACTGGAACTCGCCGTGGCGGCCGCCGAGCAGGAACCGCAGCCTGGGGACGATGGTGGCACCGTGGGGACGGGGACAGGGATGGGGGGATCCCTATGGAGCCCCGGGATCCTGCATGGAGACCCAGGATCCTGCATGGAGACCCAGGATCCCTATGGAGACCCAGGATCCCTATGGAGCCCCAGGATCCCTATGGACCCCCAGGATCCCTATGGAGCCCCAGGATCCCTATGGACCCCCAGGAACTCTATGGACCCCCAGGATCCCTATGGACCCCCAGGATCCCTATGGAGCCCCGGGATCCCCTATGGAGCCCCAGGATCCTGCATGGAGCCCTAGGATCCCTATGGAGCCCCGGGATCCCTATAGACCCCCGGGATCCTGCATGGAGACCCAGCATCCTGCATGGAGCCCCGGCATCCCTATGGAGCCCCAGGATCCCTATGGAGCCCCAGGACCCCTATGGACCCCCATGGACCCCTGGGATCCTGCATGGAGCCCTATGGACCCCCAGGATCCTGCAGGGAGACCCAGGACCCTGCATGGACCCCCGGGATCCCTATGGACCCCCAGCATCCTGCATGGAGACCCAGCATCCTGCATGGAGCCCTAGGATCCCTATGGACCCACAGGATCCCTATGGAGCCCCGGGATCCTGCATGGAGACCCAGGATCCTGCATGTAGCCCTAGGATCCCTATGGAGCCCCGGGATCCCTATGGAGCCCCGGCATCCCTATGGAGCCCCAGGATCCCTATGGACCCCCAGGACTCCTATGGACCCCCGGGATCCCTATAGACCCCCGGGATCCCTACGGGGCGGCAGGAACTGGAACTCGCCGTGGCGGCCCCTGAGCAGGAACCGCAGCCTGGGGACACGGGGGTGGCACCGTGGGGACGGGGGTGATGGGGGGGATCCCTGTGGAGCCCCGGGATCCCTATGGAGCCCCAGGACCCTGCATGGAGCCCCAGCATCCTGGATGGAGACCCAGCATCCTGCATGGAGCCCTAGGATCCCTATGGACCCCCAGGACTCCTATGGACCCCCAGCATCCTGTGTGGAGCCCCAGGATCCCTATGGAGCCCTGGGATCCTGCATGGAGCCCCAGGATCCTGCATGGAGCCCTGGGATCCCTATGGAGCCCTGGGATCCCTATGGAGCCCTATGGACCCCCAGGATCCTGCGTGGACCCCCAGCATCCTGCATGGAGCCCCGGGATCCCTATGGACCCCCGGGATCCCTATGGACCCCCAGGATCCCCATGTGCCCCCCAGCATCCCTACGAACCCCCAGCATCCCCATGGACCCCAACATCCCTATGGACCCCAACATCCCCATGTGCCCCCCATGTGCCCCTTCAGCATCCCCATAGACCCCCAACATCCCCATGTGCCCCTCCAGCATCCCTATGGACCCCCAGCATCCCTATGGACCCCCAACATCCCCATGTGCCCCTCCAGCATCCCTATGGACCCCCAGCATCCCTATGGACCCTCAGCATCCCCATGTGCCCCCCAGCATCCCCATGGACCCCAACATCCCCATGTGCCCCCCATGCGCCCCCATCATCCCTATGGACCCCCAGCATCCCCATGTGACCCCCAGCATCCCTATGGACCCCCAGCATCCCCATGGACCCCCAGCATCCCCATGTGCCCCCCAGCATCCCATGGACCCCAACATCCCCATGTGCCCCCCATGCGCCCCCATCATCCCTATGGACCCCCAGCATCCCCATGTGCCCCCCAGCATCCCTACGGACCCCCAGCATCCCTACGGACCCCCAGCATCCCCATGGACCCTCAGCATCCCTACAGCCCCCCATGTGTCCCCCAGCATCCCTATGGACCCCCAGCATCCCCATGTGCCCCCCAGCATCCCTACGGACCCCCAGCATCCCTATGGACCCCCAGTATCCCTATGGACCCCCAGCATCCCCATGTGTCCCCAGCATCCCTATGGACCCCCAGCATCCCCATGTGCCCCCCAGCATCCCTACGGACCCCCAGCATCCCTACGGACCCTCAACATCCCTATGGACCCTCAACATCCCCATGTGCCCCCCAGCATCCCTACGGACCCCCAGCATCCCTACGGACCCCCAGCATCCCTATGGACCCTCAACATCCCCATGTGCCCCCCAGCATCCCTACGGACCCCCAGCATCCCTATGGACCCCCAGCATCTGCATGTGCCCCCCAGCATCCCTATGGACCCCCAGCATCCCTACAGCCCCCCATGTGCCCCCCAGAACCCCTATGGACCCCCAGCATCCCCATGTGCCCCCCCAGCATCCTTACCGACCCCCAGCATCCCTATGGACCCCCAGCATCCCCATGTGCCCCCCAGCATCCCTACGGACCCCCAGCATCCCTATGGACCCCCAGCATCCCTATGGACCCCCAACATCCCCATGTGTCCCCCAGCATCCCTATGGACCCCCAGCATCCCCATGTGCCCCTCCAGCATCCCTCCGGACCCCCAGCATCCCCATGTGCCCCCCATGCACCCCCATCACCCCTACGGACCCCCAGCATCCCCATGGACCCCAACATCCCCATGTGCCCCCCATGCGCCCCCATCATCCCCATGGACCCCCCCGGGCCTCACTTGACGCCGGCGGAGAAGCTGACGACAGGGAAGAAGAGGGCGTCGAGGTTGAAGTTCTCGAACATGCCCTGCACGGGGCAGCCGTTGATGCGGAACGAGATGCTGGGGACGCCCAGGTCCAGGCAGCAGCTCACGACGTCGCCGGGCGCCAGCGCGTGCGGCTGCGGGGAGGCCACGGCGCGCGCCACGCCGCCTACGGGGACGGGGTGAGACGGGGTGTGCAAGGGGTGTGCAATGCACGAGGAGGGTGTGCGAGGGGTGTGCAATGCATGAGGGGGGTGTGCAATGCACGAGGGGGGTGTGCAATGCATGAGAGAGGTGTGCAATGCACGAGGAGGGTGTGTAATGCATGAGAGGGGTGTGCGAGGGGCATGTGCAATGCACGAGGGGTGTGCAATGCATGAGAGGGGTGTGTAATGCATGAGAGGGGTGTGCAATGCACGAGGGGGGTGTGCAATGCACGAGGAGGGTGTGCAATGCATGAGAGGGGTGTGCAATGCACAAGGGGGGATTTGCAATGCATGAGAGGGGTGTGCGAGGGGCATGTGCAATGCACGAGGGGTGTGCAAGGGCTGTGCGAGGGGTGTGCAATGCATGAGAGGGGTGTGCGAGGGGTGTGCAATGCACGAGGGGTGTGCGAGGGGCATGTGCAATGCACGAGGGGGGTGCAATGCATGAGAGAGGTGTGCAAGGGGTGTGCAATGCACGAGGGGTGTGCAATGCACGAGAGGGGTGTGCAATGCACGAGGAGGGTGTGCAATGCATGAGAGGGGTGTGCAATGCACGAGGGGGGCGTGCAATGCATGAGAGAGGTGTGCAATGCACGAGGGGTGTGCAATGCATGAGAGAGGTGTGCAATGCACGAGGAGGGTGTGTAATGCATGAGAGGGGTGTGCGAGGGGCATGTGCAATGCACGAGGGGTGTGCAATGCATGAGGGGTGTGCAATGCACGAGAGGGGTGTGTAATGCATGAGGGGTGTGCAATGCATGAGGGGTGTGCAATGCACAAGGGGGGTGTGCAATGCATGAGGGGGGTGTGCAATGCACGAGGGGGGTGTGTAATGCACGAGGGGGGTGTGCAAGGCGTGTGCAAGGCGTGCACGAGGGGATGCGCACGATGCACGAGAAGGCCGTGCAAGGCGCGTGCAAGGCGCGTGCAAGGCGTGCACGAGGGGATGCGCACGATGCACAAGGACCATGCAAGGCGCATGCAAGGTGCATGCACGATGCACGAGGGGGGCGTGCAAGGCGTGTGCAAGGCGTGCACGAGGGGATGCGCACGATGCACAAGGACCGTGCAAGGGGGGGCGTGCAAGGCGCGTGCAAGGTGTGCACGAGGGGATGTGCACAATGCACAAGGACCGTGCAAGGGGGGGCGTGCAAGGCGCGTGCACGATGTACGAGGGGCGCGTGCAAGGCGCGTGCAAGGCGTGCACGAGGGGCTGTGCACAATGTACAAGGACCATGCAAGGCGCGTGCAAGGCGCATGCACGATGCACGAGGGGGGCGTGCAAGGTGTGTGCAAGGCGTGCACGAGGGGATGTGCACAATGCACAAGGACCATGCAAGGCGCGTGCAAGGCGCGTGCAAGGTGTGCACGATGCACAAGTGGGGCGTGCAAGGCGCGTGCAAGGCGCGTGCAAGGCGTGCACGAGGGGATGTGCACAATGCACAAGGACCATGCAAGGCGCGTGCAAGGCGTGCATAGGGGGTGTGCACGATGCACAAGGACCATGCAAGGGGGGGCGTGCAAGGCGCGTGCAAGGCGCGTGCAAGGCGTGCACGAGGGAATGTGCACAATGCACAAGGACCGTGCAAGGCGCGTGCAAGGCGCGTGCAAGGGGTGCATGGGGGTGTGCACGATGCACAAGGGGGGCGTGCAAGGCGCGTGCAAGGCGTGCACGAGGGGATGTGCACGATGCACAAGGACCGTGCAAGGCGCGTGCAAGGCACGTGCAAGGCGCGTGCATGAGGGGATGTGCACGATGCACAAGGACCGTGCAAGGCGCGTGCAAGGCGCGTGCAAGGCGCGTGCAAGGCGTGCACGAGGGGATGCGCACGATGCACAAGGACCGTGCAAGGTGCGTGCAAGGTGCATGCAAGGCGTGCACGAGGGGATGTGCACAATGCACAAGGACCATGTAAGGCGCGTGCATGATGCACGAGAGGGGCGTGCAAGGCGCATGCAAGGCGTGCACGAGGGGATGTGCACAATGCACAAGGACTGTGCAAGGCGCGTGCAAGGCGCATGCACAATGCACGAGGGGGGCGTGCAAGGCGCGTGCAAGGGGAGTGCAAGGTGCGTGCAAGGCGCGTGCAAGGTGTGCACGAGGGGATGTGCACAATGCACGAGGGGGGCGTGCAAGGCGCGTGCAAGGCGCGCCCCGCTCACCCGTCCACAGGTGCAGCCCGTCGAACGCGAAGGAGCAGAGGTCGTCGCCGGCGCCGTTGCCCCCCCAGGCCTCCCCGCCGCCCGGGTAGGGGCTGTAGCCGTCGCTCATGGCCCAGCCCACGCGCAGGTGGGCGGCCTGCGGCGTCACGAAGGGCTCGGCGTGGTCCACCACCACCTCCAGGTACCACCGCTTGTACTGCGTGGAGCCCTCGTGCGTGCCCAGGAAGATGTTGGGGCGCACGCTGCGGGGACGGGGGGACCATCAGCACCCCCATATCCTTGTATCCCATTGCAATAGCCCAGGAGAACCCCAGGAACCGCTCAGGAGCAGCCAAGGGAGGCCAGAACCAGCCCAGGTGCCTCCAGGAGGACCCCAAGAGCCACCAGGAATGACCCAGGTTATCCCGGGACTCCCTAGGGACATCCCAGGGTGCTTCAAGCCCCAGGAGCACCCAAGAGCACCCAAGGGAGCCCAGAACCATCTCAGATGCCTCCAGGAGGACCCCAAGAGCTACCAGGAGCCCCAGGAATGACCCAGGTCATCCCAGGACTCCCTAAGAACATCCCAGGGTGCTCCAAGCACCCAAGGGTCCCCCAGGACCAGCCCAGGTTCCTCCAGGAGCCCGTGCTCCACCAGCACCTCCAGGTACCACCTCTTGTACTGCGTGGAGCCCTCGTGCGTGCCCAGGAAGATGTTGGGGCGCACGCTGCGGGGACATGGGAGCGATCAGCACCCCCATATCCCATGTGTCCTTGTATCCCATTGGAATAATCCAGGAGAACCCCAGGAACCGCTCAGGAGCACCCAAGGGAGGCCAGAACCAGCCAAGGTGCCTCCAGGAGGACCCCAAGAGCCACCAGGACCCCCAGAACCATCTCAGATGCCTCCAGGAGGACCCCAAGAGCCACCAGGAGACCCAAAACCATCTCAGATGCCTCCAGGAGGACCCCAAGAGCCACCAGGAGACCCAGAACCATCTCAGATGCCTCCAGGAGGACCCCAAGAGCCACCAGGAATGACCCAGGTCATCCCAGGATTCCCTAGGGATATCTCGGGATGCTCCAAGCCCCCAGGAGCCCCCAAGAGCACCCAAGGGATCCCACAACCATCTCAGATGCCTCCAGGAGGACCCCAAGAGCTACCAGGACCCCCAGGAATGACCCAGGTCATCCCGGGACTCCCTAAGAACATCCCAGGGTGCTCCAAGCACCCAAGGGTCCCCCAGGACACCCCAGAAGCAGCCCAGGTTCCTCCAGGAGCCCGAGCTCCACCACCACCTCCAGGTACCACCTCTTGTACTGCGTGGAGCCCTCGTGCGTGCCCAGGAAGATGTTGGGGCGCACGCTGCGGGGACATGGGAGCGATCAGCACCCCTGTATCCCATGTGTCCTTGTATCCCATTGGAATAATCCAGGAGAACCCCAGGAACCAGCCCAGGTGCCTCCAGGAGACCCCAAGAGCCACCAGGAGACCCAGAACCATCTCAGGTGCCTCCAGGAGGACCCCAAGAGCCACCAGGAGCCCTAGAACCATCTCAGATGCCTCCAGGAGGACCCCAAGAGCCACCAGGAGCCCTAGAACCATCTCAGATGCCTCCAGGAGGACCCCAAGGGCCACCAGGAATGACCCAGGTCATCCTGGGACTCCCTAGGGACATCTCGGGGTGCTCCAAGCCCCCAGGAGCCCCCAAGAGCACCCAAGGGATCCCACAACCAGCCCAGATGCCTCCAGGAGGACCCCAAGAGCCACCAGGAGGCCCAGGAATGACCCAGGCCATCCCAGGACTCCCTAAGAACATCCCAGGGTGCTCCAAGCACCCAAGGGTCCCCCAGGACACCCCAGAAGCAGCCCAGGTTCCTCCAGGAGCCCGTGCTCCACCAGCACCTCCAGGTACCACCTCTTGTACTGCGTGGAGCCCTCGTGCGTGCCCAGGAAGATGTTGGGGCGCACGCTGCGGGGACGGGGGGACCATCAGCACCCCTGTATCCCATGTGTCCTTGTATCCCGTTGGAATAGTCCGGGAGAACCCCAGGAACCAGCCCAGGTGCCTCCAGGAGGACCCCAAGACCACCAGGAGACCCAGAACCATCTCAGATGCCTCCAGGAGGACCTCAAGAGCCACCAGGAATGACCCAGGTCATCCTGGGACTCCCTAGGGACATCTCGGGGTGCTCCAAGCCCCCAGGAGCCCCCAAGAGCACCCAAGGGATCCCAGAACCATCTCAGATGCCTCCAGGAGGACCCCAGGAGCCACTAGGAGCCCCGCGAATGACCCAGGCCATCCCGGGACTCCCTAAGAACATCCCAGGGTGCTCCAAGCACCCAAGGGTCCCCCAGGACACCCCAGAAGCAGCCCAGGTGCCTCCAGGAGCCCCCAAGAGCCACCAGGAGCCCTAGAACCATCTCAGATGCCTCCAGGAGGACCCCAAGAGCCACCAGGAATGACCCAGGTCATCCTGGGACTCCCTAGGGACATCTCGGGGTGCTCCAAGCCCCCAGGACACCCCAAGAGCACCCAAGGGATCCCACAACCAGCCCAGGTGCCTCCAGGAGCACCCAAAGAGCCACCAGGACCCCCAGGAATGACCCAGGTCATCCCGGGACTCCCTAAGAACATCCCAGGGTGCTCCAAGCACCCAAGGGTCCCCCAGGACACCCCAGAAGCAGCCCAGGTTCCTCCAGGAGCCCGTGCTCCACCAGCACCTCCAGGTACCACCTCTTGTACTGCGTGGAGCCCTCGTGCGTGCCCAGGAAGATGTTGGGGCGCACGCTGTGGGGACGGGGGGACCATCAGCACCCCTGTATCCCATGTGTCCTTGTATCCCGTTGGAATAGTCCGGGAGAACCCCAGGAACCGCTCAGGAGCACCCAAGGGAGGCCAGAACCTGCCCAGGTGCCTCCAGGAGACCCCAAGAGCCACCAGGAGCCCTAGAACCATCTCAGATGCCTCCAGGAGGACCCCAAGAGCCACCAGAAGCCCTAGAACCATCTCAGATGCCTCCAGGAGCACCCCAAGAGCCACCAGGAATGACCCAGGTCATCCTGGGACTCCCTAGGGACATCTCGGGGTGCTCCAAGCACCCAGGAGCCCCCAAGTGCCACCAGGAGCCCCAAGAACGACCCAGACCACCCCGGGATTCCCTAGGAACATCCCAGGGTGCTCCAAGCCACCAAGAGCACCCCAGGACCCCCACAACCTGCCCAGATGCTTCCAGGAGGACCCCAAGAGCCACCAGGAATGACCCAGGTCATCCTGGGACTCCCTAGGAACATCTCGGGGTGCTCCAAGCCCCCAGGAGCCGCCAAGAGCACCCAAGGGATCCCAGAACCATCTCAGATGCCTCCAGGAGGACCCCAAGAGCTACCAGGACCCCCAGGAATGACCCAGGTCATCCCGGGACTCCCTAAGAACATCCCAGGGTGCTCCAAGCACCCAAGGGTCCCCCAGGACACCCCAGAAGCAGCCCAGGTTCCTCCAGGAGCCCGTGCTCCACCAGCACCTCCAGGTACCACCTCTTGTACTGCGTGGAGCCCTCGTGCGTGCCCAGGAAGATGTTGGGGCGCACGCTGCGGGGACGGGGGGACCATCAGCACCCCTGTATCCCAAGTGTCCTTGTATCCCGTTGGAATAATCCAGGAGAACCCCAGGAACCGCTCAGGAGCACCCAAGGGAGGCCAGAACCAGCCCAGGTGCCTCCAGGAGAGCCCCAAGAGCCACCAGGAGCCCCAGAACCATCTCAGGTGCCTCCAGGAGGACCCCAAGAGCCACCAGGAATGACCCAGGTCATCCTGGGACTCCCTAGGGACATCTCGGGGTGCTCCAAGCCCCCAGGAGCCTCCAAGAGCACCCAAGGGATCCCACAACCAGCCCAGGTGCCTCCAGGAGGACCCCAGGAGCCACCAGGAGCCCCAGGAATGACCCAGGCCATCCCAGGACTCCCTAAGAACATCCCAGGGTGCTCCAAGCACCCAAGGGTCCCCCAGGACACCCCAGAAGCAGCCCAGGTTCCTCCAGGAGCCCGTGCTCCACCAGCACCTCCAGGTACCACCTCTTGTACTGCGTGGAGCCCTCGTGCGTGCCCAGGAAGATGTTGGGGCGCACGCTGCGGGGACAGGGGGACCATCAGCACCCCTGTATCCCATGTGTCCTTGTATCCCGTTGGAATAATCCAGGAGAACCCCAGGAACCGCTCAGGAGCACCCAAGGGAGGCCAGAACCTGCCCAGGTGCCTCCAGGAGGACCCCAAGAGCCACCAGGAGCCCTAGAACCATCTCAGATGCCTCCAGGAGGACCCCAAGAGCCACCAGGAATGACCCAGGTCATCCTGGGACTCCCTAGGGACATCTCGGGGTGCTCCAAGCCCCCAGGAGCCCCCCAAGAGCACCCAAGGGATCCCAGAACCATCTCAGATGCCTCCAGGAGGACCCCAAGAGCCACCAGGAATGACCCAGGTCATCCTGGGACTCCCTAGGGACATCTCGGGGTGCTCCGAGCCCCCAGGACACCCCAAGAGCACCCAAGGGAGCCCAGAACCATCTCAGATGCCTCCAGGAGGACCCCAAGAGCCACCAGGAATGACCCAGGTCATCCCGGGACTCCCTAGGAACATCCCAGGGTGCTCCAAGCCCCCAGGAGCCCCCAAGAGCACCCAAGGGATCCCACAACCAGCCCAGGTGCCTCCAGGAGGACCCCAAGAGCTACCAGGACCCCCAGGAATGACCCAGGCCATCCCGGGACTCCCTAGGAACATCCCAGGGTGCTCCAATCCACCAGGAGCACCCCAGGACCCCCAGAACCAGCCCAGATGCTTCCAGGAGGACCCCAAGAGCCACCAGGAGCCCCAGGAATTACCCAGGTCATCCCGGGACTCCCTAGGGACATCTTGGGGTGCTCTGAGCCCCCAAGAGCACCCAAGAACCCCCAAGGGATCCCAGAACCATCTCAGATGCCTCCAGGAGGACCCCGAGAGCCACCAGGAGCCCCAGGAACAACTCAGGCCATCCCGGGATTCCCAGGGTGCTCCAAGCCCCCAGGAGCACCCAAGGGTCCCTAAGAGCACCCAAGGGCCCCCCAGGACCCCCCAAGTGTCCCCAGGCCCCCCACCTGCTGACGTAGTTGACCAGCCCCGTCTGCAGCAGCAGGTCCCGCCGCGGCAGCAGGTTCTCGGTGATGAGGTTCTGGTTGGAGCGCACGGCCACCGCGTTGCACACGCACAGCGAGCAGAGCACGTCCAGCACCTGCGGGCGGCGCGGTGACACGGGGTGGCACCATGGGGACACCCCGCGGTGTCACCTCCTCGGGGACGATGACCCACCTTGTGGTTGCGGCCGTGCTTGTCGAGCAGGGAGATGATGGACTTGATGTGGTTCTCCTGGATGATGTTGAGCACCTCGGGGCTCTCGATGAGGACGCAGTAGAGGACCTCCAGGATGCCTGCGGGGCCCATGGCCATCAGAGGTCCCCATTGCCCACGGGAGGTCCCCATGGCCATCAGAGGTCCCCATTGCCCACGCGATGTCCCCATTGCCCATGCGATGTCCCCAGTGCCCAGGGGAAGTCCCCATGGCCCACGGGAGGTCCCCATGGCCACGAGAGGTCCCCATTGCTCATGCGATGTCCCCATTGCCCATGAGAGGTCCCCATCGCCCACAGGAGGTCCCCATTGCCCATGCGATGTCCCCATTGCCCATGCGATGTCCCCATTGCCCACGAGAGGTCCCCATGGCCCACGGGAGGTCCCCATGGCCATGAGAGGTCCCCATTGCCCATGAGAGGTCCCCATTCCCCACGCGATGTCCCCATTGCCATGAGAGGTCCCCACTGCCCATGTGATGTCCCCATTCCCCACGCAATGTCCCCATTCCCCATGCGATGTCCCCATTGCCCACAAGAGGTCCCCATGGCCATCAGAGGTCCCCATTGCCCACGAGAGGTCCCCATTGCCCATACGATGTCCCCATGGCCCACAACAGGTCCCCATTGCCCATGTGATGTCCCCATTCCCCACGCAATGTCCCCATTGCCATGTGATGTCCCCATTGCCCACGCGATGTCCCCATTCCCCATGCGATGTCCCCATTACCCATGCAATGTCCCCATTGCCATGTGATGTCCCCATTGCCCACGCGAGGTCCCCATTGCCCATGCGATGTCCCCATTGCCCATGTGATGTCCCCATTGCCCACGCGAGGTCCCCATTACCCATGCGAGGTCCCCATGGCCCACGGGAGGTCCCCATGGCCATGAGAGGTCCCCATTGCCCATGAGAGGTCCCCATTCCCCACGCGATGTCCCCATTGCCATGAGAGGTCCCCACTGCCCATGTGATGTCCCCATTCCCCACGCAATGTCCCCATTCCCCATGCGATGTCCCCATTGCCCACAAGAGGTCCCCATGGCCATCAGAGGTCCCCATTGCCCACGAGAGGTCCCCATTGCCCATACGATGTCCCCATGGCCCACAACAGGTCCCCATTGCCCACGCGATGTCCCCATTGCCCACGGGAGGTCCCCATGGCCCACGGGAGGTCCCCATTGCCCATGCGATGTCCCCATTGCCCACGAGAGGTCCCCATTGCCATGTGATGTCCCCATTGCCCATGCGATGTCCCCATTCCCCATGTGATGTCCCCATTGCCCACGGGATGTCCCCATTGCCCACGCGATGTCCCCATTCCCCACGCGAGGTCCCCATTGCCCACGGGAGGTCCCCATTGCCCACGCGATGTCCCCATTGCCCACGCGAGGTCCCCATTGCCCATGAGAGGTCCCCATTCCCCACGCAATGTCCCCATTCCCCACGTGATGTCCCCATTGCCCATGAGAGGTCCCCATTCCCCATGTGATGTCCCCACTGCCCATGTGATGTCCCCATTGCCCACGCGATGTCCCCATGGCCCACGGGAGGTCCCCATGGAGGTTCCATCCCTACACGGAATTCCCAGTCCCATGCAATGTCCCCTCCCCATGGGAGGTCCCCGTCCCTATGCAAGGTCCCTGTCCCTATACGAGGTCCCCATTCCCCGTGCAAGGTCCCCGTCCCCACGCACGGTCCTTGTCCCCACACATGGTCCTTGTCCCCACGCATGGTCCCCAGACCCATCCCCGATCCCCATCCCCGTCCCTGCTCCCTGTCCGCGGTCTCCGTCCCCGGTCCCTGTCCCCGTCCCCGGTCCCCATCCCCGTCCCCGTGCACGGTCCTTGTCCCCATCCCCGTCCCCATCCCTGTCCCCGTCCCCGGTCCCCATCCCTGTCCCCACGCATGGTCCTTGTCCCCATCCCCGTCCCCGGTCCCTGTTCCCAGTCCCCGTCCCTGATCCCCATCCCCACCCCCAGTCCCCATCCCAGTCCCTGTCCCCCGTCCCCGGTCACTGTCCCTGTCCCCATGCACGGTCCTTGTCCCTGTCCCCGGTCCCCATCCCCGTCCCCATCCCCAGTCCCTGTCCCCGGTCCCTGTCCCCGGTTCCTGGTCACTGTCCCCGTCCCTCGTCCTGTCCCCGTCCCCATCCCCATCCCTGTCCCCATCCCTGTCCCAGTCCCTGTTCCCAGTCCCCGTCCCCATGCACAGTCCCTGTCCCCCGTCCCCGGTCACTGTCCCTGTCCCCATGCACGGTCCTTGTCCCTGTCCCCTGTCCCCGGTCCCTGTCCCCGGTTCCCGGTCACTGTCCCCAGTCCCCGTCCCCGTCCCGGTCCCAGTTCCCGATCCCTGGTCCTGGTCCCCGTCCCCGTCCCTGTCCCCATCCCCTGTCCCCGTCCCTTGTCCCCGTCCCCGCTCACCCGACGAGGCCTCCAGCCGGTCCAACTTGCTGACCAGCCAGTCCAGGTTGTTGGAGAACAGGGCGCAGTTGGAGCGATTGCCGCGGATCAGGGAGGCTGCGGGGGAGGACGGTGAGGAGCCCGGCCCCACGGCGCCCCATAGCGCCCCATAGCGCCCCACGGCGCAACCCCTGCCCCATAGCGCCCCATAGAGCCCCACGGTGCGACCGGCCCCACGGCGCCCCATAGCGCAACCCCTGCCCCATAGCGCCCCATAGCGCCCCATAGCGCCCCATAGCGCCCCACGGCGCAACCCCTGCCCCATAGCACCCCATAGCGCAACCCCTGCCCCATAGCGCCCCACGGCGCAACCCCTGCCCCACAGCGCCCCCAGCCCCACAGCGCAACCCCTGCCCCACAGCGCCCCATACAGCCCCACACCGCCCCACACCACCCCCAGCCCCACGGTGCGACCGCTGCCCCATGGTGTGACCAGCCCCACAGCGCTCCACAGCGCCCCACAGCACCCCCAGCCCCACAGCGCAACCCCTGCCCCATAGCGCCCCACGGCGCCCCACGGCGCCCCCAGCCCCACAGCGCGACCACTGCCCCACAGCGCAACCACTGTCCCACACTGCCCCACAGTGCGACCACAGCCCCATGCCCCAGCACCACAGCGTGACCATTGCCCCACACACCAGCCCCATAGTGCCCCACAGCCCCACACACCAACCCCACAGTGCCCCACAGCCCCACGGCGCCCCCCAGGCCCCACAGCCCCACAGTGCACCCACAGCCCCACAGCGTGCCCATTGCCCCATGCACCAGCCCCATAGTGCCCCCCAGCCCCACGGCGCCCCCCAGGCCCACAGTGCCCCACAGCCCCATAGTGCCCCCGGCGCCCCCCAGCCCCCCAGCCCCCCAGGCCCCCGCACCCAGCAGCTCGTAGAGCAGGTTGACGATCTCCTTCCAGGAGGCCGCGGCCTCCTCGCCCGCGAACTCGGCGAAGTGGGCGGCCGTGCTGTACACGTTGAGGCGGTCGATGCAGTTGAGCACCAGCGCGATCATGCCCTGGGGGCGGCCGCGGGGCGGCTGCCCCACACGTGTGGGGCTGCCCCCCAAGTGTGGGTCCCGCCCCCCAAGTGTGGGTCCCACCCCCCAAGTGCAGGTCCCGCCCCCCAAGTGTGGGTCCCGCCCCCCAAGTGCGGGTCCCGCCCCCCAAGTGTGGGTCCCGCAGCCACCCTACGTGTGTGGGACTGCCCTCCATGTGTGGGTCCTGCAGCTGCTCCCCATAGGTGGATCTCGTCCCCAAGTGTGGGTCCTGCCCCCCATATGTGGGTCCCGCCCCCATATGTGGGTCCCCGCCCCCCAAGTGCGGGTCCCGCCCCTCAAGTGTGGATCCCACCCCACACACGCAGGTCCCACCCCACACATGTGGATCCCACCCCCCCAAGTGTGGGTCCCGCCCCCCAAGTGTGGGTCCTGCCCCCCATATGTGGGTCCCGCCCCCCAAGTGTGTGTCCCACCCCCATATGTGGGTCCCGCCCCCCAAGTGCGGGTCCCGCCCCCCAAGTGCGGGTCCCACCCCACACACGCAGGTCCCACCCCCCATATGTGGGTCCCGCCCCCAAGTGTGGGTCCCGCCCCATATGTAGGTCCCGCCCCCAAGTGCGGGTCCCGCCCCATATATAGGTCCCGTCCCCCAGGTGTGGGTCCCACCCCCCAAGTGCAGGTCCCACCCCCCAAGTGTGGGTCCCGCCCCACATATTTGGGGTCCTGCCCCCCAAGTGTGTGTCCCACCCCCATATGTGGGTCCCGCCCCCCTATATGTGTGTCCCACCCCCACGTGTGGGTCCCACCCCCCATGTGTGGGTCCCGCCCCCCACGCGCGGGTCCCGCCCCCCAAGTGTGGGTCCCGCCCCCCAAGTGCAGGTCCCACCCCCCATATGTGGGTCCCGCCCCCACACGCGCAGGTCCCACCCCACACATGCGGGTCCTGCCCCATATCTAGGTCCCACCCCCCAAGTGCAGGTCCCACCCCCCAAGTGCGGGTCCCGCCCCCTATATGTGGGTCCCACCCCCCCATATGTGGGTCCCACCCCCCAAGTGCGGGTCCCGCCCCCTATATGTGGGTCCCGCCCCCCATATGTGGGTCCCGCCCCACACGCACAGGTCCCACCCCCCAAGTGCGGGTCCCACCCCCCACGCGCGGGTCCCGCCCCCCACGCGGGTCACCTCCTCCTGGAAGAGGTTCTGGCGGCTCTTGAGCGAGCGCAGGCGGCTCTGGCGCTCCTCGTGCTGCAGCTCGGCCGCCGGGTGCTCGAAGTAGCCGATGAGGTCGCGCAGGGTCAGGATGACGGCGCCGATGGGCAGGGCCGGCCCGGCCGCCCCCTTGGGCCTCGCGCAGAGCCCGTCCAGGCTCCTGGGGGGGAATGGGGGGCGTGTGGGGCTAGGGGGGCGGGGGGGGGCACGGGGGGACCCACGGGGGGAGACCCATGGGGGGAGACCCATGGGGGAGACCCATAGCGCGGCTCTATAGACCCCATGGAGACCCATAGCGTGGCCCTATAGACCCCATAGCGTGGCCGACCCCATAGCGTGGCCCTATAGACCCCATAGCGCAGCCCTATAGCCCCCATGGAGACCCATAGCGCGGTCCTATAGACCCCATAGCGCGGCCCTATAGACCCCATGGAGACCCATAGCGTGGCCCTATAGCCCCATAGCGCGGCCCTATAGACCCCATGGAGACCCATAGCGCGGCCCTATAGACCCCATAGCGCGGCCCTATAGACCCCATGGAGACCCCATAGCGCGGCCCTATAGACCCCATAGCATGGCCTTATAGACCCCATAGCGCAGCCCTATAGACCCCATGGAGACCCCATAGCCCCCATGGAGACCCATAGCACAGCCCTATAGACCCCATAGCGTGGCCCTATAGCTCCCATGGAGACCCCATAGCGCGGCCCTATAGACCCCATGGAGACCCATAGCGCGGCCCTATAGACCCCATGGAGACCCCATAGTGCGGCCCTATAGACCCCATAGCGTGGCCCTAGAGACCCATGGAGATCCATAGCGTGGCCCTATAGACCCCATAGTGTGGCCTTATAGACCCCATAGCGCGGCCCTATAGACCCCATGGAGACCCTATAGCCCCCATGGAGACCCATAGGCCCCATGGAGACCCATAGCGCGGCCCTATAGCCCCCATAGCGCGGCCCTATAGCCCCCATGCAGACCCCAAGGCACAGCCCTATAGCCCCCAGCACTGTGCAGACCCCGTGCTGAGGCCCTATAGACCCCAGGACCGTGCAAGCCCCACAGCGCCCATAGCAGCCCCCATAGGCACCCATAGGGGCCCATAGCAGCCCATAGGAGCCCACAGGCACCCATAGGCGCCCCCAGCACCCATAGGCGCCCATAGGCACCCATAGCAGACCCCTAGCACCCATAGGAGCCCATAGGCACCATAGCAGACCCCTAGCACCCATAGGAGCCCATAGGCACCCATAGCAGCCCATAGGCACCCATAGGATCCCATAGGCACCATAGCAGACCCCTAGCACCC
Source organism: Tinamus guttatus (assembly GCF_059628265.1). Lineage (NCBI taxonomy): Eukaryota > Metazoa > Chordata > Aves > Tinamiformes > Tinamidae > Tinamus > Tinamus guttatus. Next base: position 46,235 of record NW_028289741.1, on the reverse strand, counting down.
ATAGCAGCCCATAGGCACCCATAGCAGACCCCTAGCACCCATAGCAGCCCATAGGCACCATAGCAGACCCCTAGCACCCATAGCAGCCCATAGGCACCCATAGCAGACCCCTAGCACCCATAGGAGCCCATAGGCACCTATAGCAGACCCCTAGCACCCATAACAGACCCCTAGCACCCATAGCAGCCCATAGGCACCATAGCAGACCCCTAGCACCCATAGGAGCCCATAGGCACCCATAGGAACCCATAGCAGCCCCCAGCACCCCCAGCACCCATGGGTGCCCCCGCACCGGATGAACAGCCCGAACAGCCCCGCGGTGCTGTAGATCATAGGATCCCATAGGCACCCATAGCAGACCCCCAGCACCCATAGGATCCCATAGGCACCATAGCAGACCCCTAGCACCCATAGGAGCCCATAGGCACCCATAGCAGACCCCCAGCACCCATAGCAGCCCATAGGCACCATAGCAGACCCCTAGCACCCATAGGAGCTCATAGGCACCATAGCAGACCCCTAGCACCCATAGGAGCCCATAGGCACCCATAGCAGCCCATAGGCACCCATAGCAGACCCCTAGCACCCATAGGATCCCATAGGCACCCATAGCAGACCCCCAGCACCCATAGGAGCCCATAGGCACCATAGCAGACCCCTAGCACCCATAGGAGCCCATAGGCACCCATAGCAGACCCCTAGCACCCATAGGATCCCATAGGCACCCATAGCAGCCCATAGGCACCCATAGCAGACCCCCTAGCACCCATAGGAGCCCATAGGCACCCATAGCAGACCCCTAGCACCCATAGGAGCCCATAGGCACCCATAGCAGACCCCCAGCACCCATAGGATCCCATAGACACCCATAGCAGACCCCTAGCACCCATAGCAGCCCATAGGCACCCATAGCAGACCCCCAGCACCCATAGGAGCCCATAGGCACCCATAGCAGGCCCCTAGCACCCATAGGAGCCCATAGGCACCCATAACAGACCCCCAGCACCCATAGGCACCCATAGCAGACCCCTAGCACCCATAGGAGCCCATAGGCACCCATAGGAGCCCATAGGCACCCATAGCAGAGCCCTAGCACCCATAGCAGCCCATAGGCACCCATAGCACCCATAGCACCCATGGGTGCCCCCGCACCGGATGAAGAGCCCGAACAGCCCCGCGGTGCTGTAGATCATAGGATCCCATAGGCACCCATAGGAGCCCATAGGCACCCATAACAGACCCCTAGCACCCATAGGAGCCCATAGGCACCCATAGCAGAGCCCTAGCACCCATAGGAGCCCATAGGCACCCATAGCACCCATAGCACCCATGGGTGCCCGCACCGGATGAACAGCCCGAACAGCCCCGCGGTGCTGTAGATCATCCGCGCCGCCTGCGACTCCTCGCGCTGCGAGCGCGACAGCGACAGCGCGTCGTCCATGTGGCCCTCCTGGTGCAGGATGGCCTGGGGGGACGGGGCAGGGGACAGTGGGACGGCCGGGGGACAGGGACACCCCTGGGACACCCCCAGACACCCGGAGACACCCTGGGAGACCCAGAGACACCCCAAGAGACACCCAGAGACACCCAAGAGACCCAAGAGACCCCCAGAGCCTCTAGAGACCCCCAAAACACCTCCAGAAACCCCCAGAGACCCCCAAGACACCCCAAGAGACCTCCAAGACACCCAAGACACCCAAGACACCCACAGAGACCCCCAAGACACCCTAGAGACCCTCAAGACCTCAGAGACACCCCCAGAGACCCCTAAGACACCCAAGAGACCCCCAGAGACCCCCAGAGCCTCTAGAGACCCCCAAGACACCCCAGAAACCCCTAGAGAGCCCCAAGACACCCCAGAGACCCCAGAGACACCCCAGAGACCCCTAGAGACCCTGAAGACACCCCAGAGACCCCCAAGACACCCAAGAGACCCTGAAGACCTCAGAGACACCCCTGGAGACCCCTAAGACACCCTAGAGACACCCAAGACACCCAAGAGACCCCCAGAGACCCCAGAGCCTCTAGAGACCCCCAAGACACCTCCAGAAACCCCTAGAGACCCTGAAGACACCCTAGGGACCCCAGAGACCCCCAAGACACCCCAGAGACCCCCAGAACCTCTAGAGACCCCCAAGACACCTCCAGAAACCCCTAGAGACCCCCAAGACACCCCCAGAGACCCCCAGAGACCCTGAAGACACCCTCAGAGACCCCTAAAACCCCCAAGACACCCTAGAGACCCCGAGACAACCCCCAGAGCCTCTAGAGACCCCCAAGACACCTCCAGAAACCCCTAGAGACCCTGAAGACACCCTAGGGACCCCAGAGACCCCCAAGACACCCAAGACTCCCCAGAGATCCCCAGAACCTCTAGAGACCCCCAAGACACCCCAGAGACCCCTAGAAACCCCCAAGACACCCCCAGAGACCCCCAAGACACCCAAGACACCCCAGAGACCCCCAGAACCTCTAGAGACCCCCAAGACACCTCCAGAAACCCCTACAGACCCCAGAGACACCCCCAGAGACCCTCAAGACACCCAAGAGACCCCTAAGACACCCAAGAGACCCCCAAGACACCCCAGAGACCCCAGAGACCCCCAAGACACCCAAGAGAGGCCCAGAGCCTCTAGAGACACCCAAGACACCCCAGAGACCCCTGGAGATCCTGAAGACACCCCCAGAGACACCCAAGACACCCAAGAGACCCTCAAGACCTCAGAGACACCCCCAGAGACCCCTAAGACACCGAAGAGACCCCCAGAGCCTCTAGAGACCCCCAAGACACCTCCAGAAACCCCTAGAGACCCTGAAGAGACCCTAGGGACCCCAGAGACCCCCAAGACACCCCAGAGACCCCTAGAGACCCTGAAGACACCCCCAGAGACCCCCAAGACACCCTAGGGACCCCAGAGACCCCCAGAACCTCTAGAGACCCCCAAGACACCTCCAGAAACCCCTACAGACCCCAGAGACACCCCCAGAGACCCTCAAGACACCCAAGAGACCCCTAAGACACCTCCAGAAACCCCTACAGACCCTGAAGACACCCCCAGAGACCCCCAAGACACCCAAGAGACCCCAGAGACACCCAGGACACCCAAGACACCCCCAGAGAGCCCAGAGACACCCTAGAGCCTCTAGAGACCCCCAAGACACCTCCAGAAACCCCTAGAGACCCTGAAGACACCCTAGGGACCCCAGAGACCCCCAAGACACCCAAGAGACCCCAGAGACCCCTAGAGACCCCAGAGACACCCCCAGAGACCCTCAAGACACCCAAGAGACCCCTAAGACACCCAAGAGACTCCCAAGACACCCCAGAGACCCCTGGAGATCCTGAAGACACTCCCAGAGACACCCAAGACACCCAAGAGACCCTCAAGACCTCAGAGACACCCCCAGAGACCCCTAAGACACCGAAGAGACCCCCAGAGACCCCCAGAGCCTCTAGAGACCCCCAAGACACCCCAGGAACCCCTAGAGACCCTCAAGACACCCCAGAGACCCCAGAGACCCTCAAGACACCCAAGAGACGCCCAGAGCCTCTAGAGACCCCCAAGACACCTCCAGAAACCCCTAGAGAACCTGAAGACACCCCAGAGACCCCAGAGACCCCCAAGACACCCAAGACACCCCAGAGCCCCCAGAGCCCCCCAAAACACCCCCATTTCCCCCCATTTCCCCCCACGTCGCCCCCCGGGCGCCCACCTTCCTCTTGAGCAGCCCCATGCGCAGGGCCTTGGCGTCGGCGGCCGCGTACGTGAGCCAGAGCGCGCTGGCCACGTGCTGCACGAAGCAGAGCGACTCGCCGTACTTGATCTCGGGGGCGCCCATGCCCTCCGCGTCGCGCTTGGGGGCCACCTCCAGCTTCTCCTGGGGGGACACGGGGACGTGGGGGACACCGTGGGGACGTGGGACACCATGGGGACACCATGGGGACATGGGACACCATGGGGACACCGTGGGGACGTGGGACACCATGGGGACATGGGGGCACCATGGGGACACCCATGGGGACACCATGGGGACACCATGGGGACACCATGGGGACATGGGACACCATGGGGACATCGGACACCCATGGGGACATGGGGACACCATGGGGACATGGGACACCATGGGGACAGCGACTCCCCGTACTTGATCTCGGGGGCGCCCATGCCCTCCGCGTCGCGCTTGGGGGCCACCTCCAGCTTCTCCTGGGGGGACACGGGGACGTGGGGACACCGTGGGGACACCCATGGGGACATGGGACACCATGGGGACATGGAGGACATGGGGACACCATGGGGACATGGGGACACCATGGGGACATGGAGGACATGGGGACACCATGGGGACACCATGGGGACATGGGACACCATGGGGACATGGGACACCCATGGGGACATGGGACACCATGGGGACATGGGGACATGGGGACACCGTGGGGACATGGGACACTGTGGGGACATGGGACACCCATGGGGACACCATGGGGACATGGGGACACCGTGGGGACATGGGACACCATGGGGACATGGGGACATCCACGGGAACAGGGACAGGGTGGCCATGGGACTCCTGAGACTGACATGGGGATGGGGACAGGGATGCGGACGGCACTAGGATGGACACAGGGACAGGGCCCATGGCCGGCTGTCCCCATGGGACCCTGTGTCCCCCCGTGTCCCCATGTCCCCATGTTCCCATGTGCCCGTGTCCCCTCTGTGTCCCCATGTCCCCACCTTGGACACCCAGAAGCAGAACGGCGCCACACGGGTGCTGGTCCCCATGTCCCCATGTCCCCATGTTCCCGTGTGCCCGTGTCCCCTCTGTGTCCCCATGTCCCCACCTTGGACACCCAGAAGCAGAACGGCGCCACACGGGTGCTGGACCCCATGTCCCCATGTCCCCTCTGTGTCCCCACCTCCCCATGTCCCCTATGTGTCCGCTATGTGTCCCCATGTCACCCCGTGTCACCCTGTGTCACCCACCTTGGACACCCAGAAGCAGAACGCCGCCGCGCGCGTGTTGGCTGCCGTGTCCCCATGTCCCCATGTCACCCCATGTCCCCTACGTGTCCCCATGTCCCCATGTCCCCTATGTGTCCCCATGTCACCCTGTGTCACCCCGTGTCACCCACCTTGGACACCCGGAAGCAGAACACCGCCGCGCGTGTGTTGGCCGCCGTGTCCCCATGTCCCCATGTCACCCTGTGTCCCCTATGTGTCCCCATGTCCCCATGATGTCCCCAATGTCCCCAACGTGTCACCCACCTTGGACACCCGGAAGCAGAACGCTGCCATGCGCGTGTTGGCCGCCGTGTCCCCATGTCCCCATGTCACCCTGTGTCCCCTATGTGTCCCCATGTCACCCCATGTCACCCCGTGTCACCCCGTGTCACCCGGTGTCACCCACCTTGGACACCCGGAAGCAGAACGCCACCGCGCGCGTGTCGGCGGCCATGTCCCCTACGTGTCCCCATGTCACCCCATGTCCCCAATGTCCCCAACGTGTCACCCACCTTGGACACCCGGAAGCAGAACGCCGCCGCGCGCGTTGGCCGCCGTGTCCCCATGTCCCCTACGTGTCCCCATGTCCCCATGTCACCCCATGTCCCCTACGTGTCCCCATGTCCCCAATGTCCCCAACGTGTCACCCACCTTGGACACCCGGAAGCAGAACGCCGCCGCGCGCGTGTTGGCCGCCGTGTCCCCATGTCCCCATGTCACCCCATGTCCCCTATGTGTCCCCATGTCCCCATGATGTCCCCAATGTCCCCAACGTGTCACCCACCTTGGACACCCGGAAGCAGAACGCCGCCGCGCGCGTGTTGGCCGCCGCCGCCTCCACCACGGCCAGTCCCTTGTCCTCGGTGAGCGCCAGGTAGCGGCCCGAGGTGACGTGACGGACACGGAAGGGCTGTCCCCAACGGAGGTGGCTGCCGCTCCAGCTGCATAGGGGACAAGGGACATCGTGGGGACATCATGGGGACATCATGGGGACACTGGGGACACATCGAGGTGACGTGACGGACACGGAAGGGCTGTCCCCAACGGAGGTGGCTGCCGCTCCAGCTACAGGGGACAAGGGACATCATGGGGACACTGGGGACATCATGGGGACACTGGGGACACTGGGGACATCATGGGGATGGGGACACTGGGGACACTGGGGACATCATGGGGACACAGGGGACATCATGGGGACACTGGGGACACATCGAGGTGACGTGACGGACACGGAAGGGCTGTCCCCGACGGAGGTGGCTGCCGCTCCAGCTATAGGGGACAAGGGACATCGTGGGGACACTGGGGACACTGGGGACACAGGGGACATCATGGGGACATTGGGGACACTGGGGACACATCGAGGTGACGTGACGGACACGGAAGGGCTGTCCCCAACGGAGGTGGCTGCCGCTCCAGCTGGATAGGGGACAAGGGACATCATGGGGACACTGGGGACATCATGGGGACATCATGGGGGGACGGGGACACTGGGGACACTGGGGGCACTGGGGACACATCGAGGTGACGTGACGGACACGGAAGGGCTGTCCCCAACGGAGGTGGCTGCCGCTCCAGCTATAGGGGACAAGGGACATCATGGGGACACTGGGGACACTGGGGACACTGGGGACACGCTGAGGTGACGTGACGGACACGGAAGGGCTGTCCCCAACGGAGGTGGCTGCCGCTCCAGCTGGATAGGGGACAAGGGACATCATGGGGACACTGGGGACATCATGGGGACATCATGGGGGGACGGGGACACTGGGGACACTGGGGGCACTGGGGACACATCGAGGTGACGTGATGGACACGGAAGGGCTGTCCCCAACGGAGGTGGCTGCCGCTCCAGCTACAGGGGACAGGGGACATCATGGGGACACTGGGGACACTGGGGACACTGGGGACACTGGGGACACATCGAGGTGACGTGATGGACATGGAAGGGCTGTCCCCAACGGAGGTGGCTGCCGCTCCAGCTGGATAGGGGACAAGGGACATCATGGGGACACTGGGGACATCATGGGGACATCATGGGGGGACGGGGACACTGGGGACACTGGGGACACTGGGGACACATCGAGGTGACGTGATGGACATGGAAGGGCTGTCCCCAACGGAGGTGGCTGCCGCTCCAGCTACAGGGGACATCACGGGGGGATGGAGGGACAGGGGACAGCGCTTGGGGACGCGTCACGGGGGGACGGGGGATAGGGACACTGTCCCAGGGGACACCCCTGGACCCCCAGGACCCCCCCAGATCTCCCAGACCCCCAGGGCCCCCCCCAAACCCTCCAGACCCCGCAGAGCCCCAGGACCCCCCAGGACCCCCAGACTCCCCAGACCCCAGGGCCCCCCCAGGACCCCCCCAAACCATTGGGACCCCCCAGGACCCCCAGGACCCCCAGGACCCCCCAGGACCCCCCAGACCCCCTTGGACCCCCCCGGCCCCCCCGTCCCCCCCACCTGATCCTCAGGGGCTCCAGGCGCCACAGGGACCGCGCGTGGGTGCAGACGGGGCCGCCCTCGTAGCTGACGGCGCTGCTGGGGACGGGACGGGTGACACCAACGGGTGACACAACCGGGTGACACCACCCCCCGGGTGACACAACCGGACACCCCCCGGTGACACCCCCAACAACAACCCCCCAGGTGACACAACCAGCCACCCCCCAGGTGACACCACCGGGTGACACAACCGGGTGACACAACAGGGTGACACCACCCCCCGGGTGACACAACCAGACACCCCCGGGTGACACCGCCGGGTGACACCGCCGGGTGACACCACCCCCCCGGGTGACACAACCGGACACCCCCCCGGTGACACCCCCAACAACAACCCCCCAGGTGACACAACCGGCCACCCCCCAGGTGACACCACCGGGTGACACAACCGGGTGACACCAACGGGTGACACAACCGGGTGACACCGCCAGGTGACACCACCCCCCGGGTGACACAACCGGACACCCCCCGGTGACACCCCCAACAACAACCCCCCAGGTAACACAACTGGACACCCCTGGGTGACACCACCGAATGACACAACCGGGTGACACAACAGGGTGACACCACCGGACACCCCCCGGGTGACACAACCGGGTGACACCAACGGGTGACACCCCCGGATACCCCCCAGTGACACCACCGGACACCCCCCAACAACAACCCCCCTGGTGACACCCCCGGACACCCACCTTGGGTGACACCGCCGGGTGACACAACCAGGAGACACAACCAGACACCCCCAACAACAACCCCCCGGGTGACACCCCCAGCCACCCCCCGGGTGACACAACCAGCCACTCCCTGGGTGACACCACCGGCCACCCCCTGACAACAACCCCCCGGCCACCCCCCCAGGTGACACAACCGGACACCCCCTGGGTGACACCACCGGACACCCCCCAGCAACAACCCCCTGGGTGACACCACTGGACACCCCCCAGGTGACACAACCAGACACCCCCTGGTGACACCCCCGGCCACCCCCGGTGACACAACCAGCCACCCCCGGGTGACACAACCGGACACCCCCCGACAACAACCCCCCGGCCACCCCTGGGTGACACAACCGGACACCCCCAGCAACAACCTCTCGGACACCCCCCCGGGTGACACAACCAGACACCCCCGGGTGACACAACCGGCCACCCCCCAACAACAATCCCCCAGGCGACACCCCTGGCCACCCCCGGGTGACACCCTCAGCCACCCCCCCAGTGACACAACCGGACACCCCCCAACAACAATCCCCCAGGTGACACCCCTGGCCACCCCCTGGGTGACACCCCCGGCCACCCCCGGTGACACAACCAGCCACCCCCGGGTGACACCCCCGGCCACCCCCCGCGCGGGGCCCAGGCGTCCGGGCGTCACCTGCGCTCGTCCCCCGGCTCGGGCGCCGCCGTGGTCAGACACTCGTCCATGTGGCCGTGGAACAGGCGCAGGACGTGGCCGCCCGTCACGTAGCCTGGGGACGGCGGTGAGCGCAGGGGCCCAGGCGTCCGGGCACCGCGTTGTCCCCATGGGGGGCCACATTGTCCCCATGGGGTCCCGCATTGTCCCCATGAGGTCCCCACATTGTCCCCATGGGGGTCCCCACGTTGTCCCCATGGGGGCACCCACCTTCCCATTGTCCCCACGGGGGGCACCCACGTTGTCCCCATGGGGGCACCACATCATTGTCCCCATGGGGTCCCCACATTGTCCCCATGGGGTCCCGCATTGTCCCCATGGGGGGTCCCCACGTTGTCCCCATGGGGGTCCCCACATTGTCCCCACCCCATGGGGTCCCCACATTGTCCCCATGGGGGGCACCCACATTGTCCCTGTGGGGGCCCTGCATTGTCCCCATGGGGGGCCCTGCATTGTCCCCATGGGGTCCCCGCGCTGTCCCCATGGGGGTCCCCACATTGTCCCCATGCGGGGCCCCACGTCATTGTCCCCATGGGGGCCCTGCATTGTCCCCACCCCATGGGGTCCCCCACATTGTCCCCATGGGGTCCCCACATTGTCCCCATGGGGTCCACACATTGTCCCCACCCCATGGGGTCCCCGCGTTGTCCCCATGGGGGTCCCCACGTTGTCCCCACCCCATGGGGGTCCCCACGTTGTCCCCATGGAGGGCACCCACATTGTCCCCATGGGGGCCCTGCATTGTCCCCACCCCATGGGGTCCCCACATTGTCCCCATGGGGGTCCACATTGTCCCCATGGGGAGCCCCACATTGTCCCCACCCCATGGGGGTCCCACATTGTCCCCATGGGGTCCCCACGTTGTCCCCATGGGGTCCCCACATTGTCCCCATGGGGAGCCCCACATTGTCCCCACCCCATGGGGGTCCCACATTGTCCCCATGGGGTCCCCATGTTGTCCCCATGGAGTCCCCACATTGTCCCCATGGGGAGCCCCACGTTGTCCCCACCCCATGGGAGCCCCCGCATTGTCCCCATGGGGGCCCCGCATTGTCCCCACCCCATGGGGTCCCCGTGCTGTCCCCATGGGGTCCCCACATTGTCCCCATGAGGTCCCCACATTGTCCCCGTGGGGTCCCCGCGCCGTCCCCGGGGTCACCCACCTTCCTCGCAGCCCGAGCAGATGGGGTTCATGTTCCAGAGCGTCTGCATGAAGGACGCGTCGGCCTGGAGCTCCCCGCTGGCCGTGGACAGGTGCTGGGGACAGGGGACGGCGTTGGGGACGGGATGGGACGGGGGGCCCCGGCGGCCGGGATGGGGGACCCGGCGTCCGGGATGGGGGGCCCCGGTGTCTGGGATGGGATGGGGGGCCCTGGTGTCCGGGACAGGGGGCTGGGACGGGGGGTCCCGGGGTCCAGGATGGGGGGACCCAACGTCCAGGATGGGGGATCCCGGTGTCTGGGATGGGGGATCCCAGTGTCCAGGATGGGGGCCTTGGTGCCCGAGATGGGGGGTCCTGGTGTCCGGGATGGAGGGCTGGGCCAGGGGGTCCCGGTGTCCGGGATGGGGGCCCTGGTGTCCAGGATGGGGGTCCGGGATGAGGGGCCCCGGCGTCCGGGATGGGGGATCCCAGTGTCCGGAATGGGGGACCCGGCGACCAGGACAGGGGACTGGGACAGGGGGCCCCGGCGTCCGGGATGGGGATCCCGGTGTCCGGGATGGGGGGCCGGGATGGGGGCCCCGGTGTCCGGGATGGGGGGCCGGGATGGGGGATCCCAGTGTCCGGGATGGGGATCCCAGTGTCCAGGATGGGGGTCCCGGTGTCCGGGATGGGGGGCCGGGATGGGGGCCCCGGTGTCCGGGATGGGGGGCCGGGATGGGGGATCCCAGTGTCCGGGATGGGGGACCCAGCGACCAGGACAGGGGACTGGGACAGGGGGCCCCGGCGTCCAGGATGGGAGGCCCTGGTGTCCGGGATGGGGGATCCCAGTGTCCAGGATGGGGGCCCCGGCGTCCGGGATGGGGGGCCAGGATGGGGGCCCCGGCGTCCGGGATGGGGGGCCCTGGCGTCCGGGATGGGGGGCCGGGATGGGGGGCCCTGGTGTCCGGGATGGGGATCCCAGTGTCCAGGATGGGGGATCCCAGTGTCCGGGATGGGGGTCCTGGTTTTCGGGATGGGGGCCCCGGTGTCCGGGATGGGGGATCCCAGTGTCCGGGATGGGGGTCCCGGTGTCCGGGATGGGGGATCCCAGTGTCCGGGATGAAGGGCCCCGGCGTCCGGGCTCACCAGGTAGCGCTCGGAGGAGACGCTCACGAGGATGAGGTCGTCGCCCACTCGGACCTTCTCGCCCTCCGAGCGCTGCTTGGACGCCGGGTGCATCGTCCACCAGCACGCCTCGCCTGGGGGGCGGGGGGCAGCCCCACGGCGCCGAGTGGGGGGCTGCCCCATAGCGACCCGCGGGGGGGCTGCCCCATAGCGACCCACGGAGGGGCTGCCCCATGGGGACCCTGCCCCATAGGGATCCTGCCCCATAGCGACCCACAGAGGGGCTGCCCCATAGAGACCCTGCCCCATAGCGACCCCGCCCCATAGGGACCCACAGAGGGGCTGCCCCATAGCGACCCGCCCCATAGGGACCCTGCCCCATAGGGAACCTGCCCCATAGGGAACCTGCCCCATAGCGACCCACAGAGGGGCTGCCCCATAGGGAGCCTGCCCCATAGGGACCCACGGAGGGGCTGCCCCATAGGGACCCTGCCCCATAGGGACCCCGCCCCGTAGGGAGCCACAGAGGGGCTGCCCCATAGGGACCCTGCCCCATAGCGACCCACAGAGGGGCTGCCCCATGGGGACCCTGCCCCATAGGGACCCTGCCCCATAGGGAGCCTGCCCCATAGGGACCCGCGGAGGGGCTGCCCCATAGGGACCCTGCCCCATAGGGATCCTGCCCCATAGGGAGCCTGCCCCATAGGGAGCCTGCCCCATAGGGACCCTGCCCCATAGCGACCCACAGAGGGGCTGCCCCATAGGGATCCCGCCCCATAGGGACCCTGCCCCATAGGGAGCCTGCCCCATAGGGACCCTGCCCCATAGGGATCCCGCCCCATAGGGACCCGCGGAGGGGCTGGGGGGGGACCTGCCCCATAGGGACCGTGCCCCATAGGGACCCCGCCCCATAGGAATCCCGCCCCACAGGGACCCGCGGAGGGGCTGCCCCATAGGGACCCTGCCCCATAGGGAGCCTGCCCCATAGGGACCGTGCCCCATAGGGACCCCGCGGAGGGGCTGCCCCATAGGGATCCTGCCCCATAGGGACCCACGGAGGGGCTGGCGGGGACCCCATGGAGGGGCTGGTGGGGACCCTGCCCCATAGGGAGACATGGAGGGGCTAATGGGGACCCCACAGAGGGGCTGGTAGGGACCCCATGGAGGGGCTGGTGGGGACCCTGCCCCATAGGGAACCCCTAGAGGGGCCAGTGGGGACCCTGCCCCACAGGGACCCCGTGGGGACCCCCACCCCATAGGGCACAGACAGCCCCCCCACGCAGGGCCCTCCACCCCATAGGGCCCCACGGGAGGACACACCGGCCCCACAGGGCCCCCACCTGCCGCGTCCCTCTGCAGCCCCACGTCGAAGGCCAGTTTGTCGGTGACGGAGCGGGACGTGGTCAGACAGCTCAGGTACTGCGGAGGGGACGGCGTGAGGGCGGCCCGGACGCCGGGGCCCGCGGGCGCCGTGAATGGGGTGCGTGCGTGGGGTCATTGCATGGGGTGCATGAATGGGGTCTGTGTATGGGGTCATTGCACGGGGTCTGTGCACGGGGTCTGTGCACGGGGTCTGTGTGTGGGGTCCGTGCGTGGGGTCTGTGCGTGGGGTCTGTGCACGGGGTCCTTGCACGGGTGCCTTGCACACGCTCCTTGCACGCGCTCCTTGCACGGGGTCCATGCACAGGGTCTTTGCACAGGGTCTGTGCATGGGGTCCGTGCATGGGGTCTTTGCACGGGGTCCTTGCACGGGGCCCATGCACTGGGTCCTTGCACGCGCTCCTTGCACGGGCTCCATGCACAGGGTCTTTGCACGGGCTCCATGCACAGGGTCCATGCACGGGGTCCTTGCACACGCTCCTTGCACGCGCTCCTTGCACGGGGTCCTTGCACGGGCTCCATGCACGGGCTCCATGCACGGGCACCTTGCACTGGGTCCTTGCACGCGCTCCTTGCACGCGCTCCTTGCACGGGGTCCTTGCACGCGCTCCTTGCACGCGCTCCTTGCATGCGCTCCTTGCACGCGCTCCTTGCACGGGCTCCATGCACGGGGTCCTTGCACGCGCTCCTTGCACGCGCCCCTTGCACGCGCCCCTTGCACGCGCCCCTTGCACACTCACCATGCCGCTGTGCGAGTGCCGCAGCAGGATGGCGTGGCCGTAGAGCAGCGTCCGGTGGCCACCGCCCTGCGAGGACTGCGGGGACACGAGGGGACACGAGGGGACACGGTGGGCGCGAGGCCACCGCGGCACCGGGAGCCCTCGTGCATGGCCGAGACCCACGTGCATTGCACAAGGGGTTTGCACGGAGCATGTCGGGTGCTCGTGCATCGCACGAGTGTGTTGCACAGGCAACATGGAGCACTTGGTGCATTGCACAAGTGCTTTGCACAGAGCACGTCGGGTGCTCGTGCATTGCACAAGTGCTTTGCATGGCCATGCCCGGCACTCGTGCATTGCACAAGTGCTTTGCACGGGCAACACTGGGCACACTGTGCATTGCACAAGTGCTTTGCACGGAGCACGCCGGGTGCTCGTGCATCGCATGGGCCATGTTGGGTGCTCGTGCATTGCACGAGTGCTTTGCACGGCCAACATGGAGCACTTGGTGCATTGCACAAGTGCTTTGCATGGCCATGTCAAGTGCTCGTGCATTGCACAAGTGCTTTGCACGGAGCATGTCGAGTGCTCGTGCATTGCACGGGCCATGTCAGGTGCTCGTGCATTGCACAAGTGCTTTGCATGGCCATGTCGGGCACTTGTGCATTGCACAGCCAACATCAGGCACCTTGTGCATTGCACAAGTGCTTTGCACGAGCAACACTAGGCACTTTGTGCATTGCACAAGTGCTTTGCATGGCCGTGCCGGGTGCTCGTGCATTGCACAAGTGCTTTGCACGGCCAATGTCAGGCACCTTGTGCATTGCACAAGTGCTTTGCACGGATATAGGGCACCTTGTGCATTGCACAAGTGCTTTGCATGGCCGTGCCGGGCGCTCGTGCATTGCACAAGTGCTTTGCATGGCCAATGTCGGGCACCTTGTGCATTGCACAAGTGCTTTGCACGGCTGTGCTGGGCGCTCGTGCATTGCACAAGTGCTTTGCACGGCCATGCCAGGTGCTTGTGCATTGCACAAGTGCTTTGCACGAGCAACACTGGGCACTTTGTGCATTGCACAAGGGCTTTGTGCATTGCACAAGTGCTTTGCATGGCTGTGCCGGGCGCTCGTGCATTGCACAAGTGCATTGCATGGCCAATGTCGGGCACCTTGTGCATTGCACAAGTGCTTTGCACGGCCAACATGGAGCACATTGTGCATTGCACAAGTGCTTTGCACGGCCAATGTCAGGCACCTTGTGCATTGCACAAGTGCTTTGCACGAGCAACCCCGGGCACCTTGTGCCTTGCACAAGTGCTTTGCATGGCTGTGCCGGGCGCTCGTGCATTGCACAAGTGCTTTGCACGAGCAACACCGGGCATTTTGTGCATTGCACAAGTGCTTTGCATGGCCGTGCCAGGCGCTCGTGCATTGCACAAGTGCATTGCATGGCCAATATTGGGCACCTTGTGCATTGCACAAGTGCTTTGCATGGCCATGCCCGGTGCTCGTGCATTGCACAAGTGCTTTGCACGAGCAACCCTGGGCACCTTGTGCATTGCACTAGTGCATTGCACGGATATAGGGCACCTTGTGCATTGCACAAGTGCTTTGCATGAGCAACACCTGGTACTTTGTGCATTGCACAAGTGCTTTGCATGGCTGTTCTGGGCACTCATGCATTGCACAAGTGCTTTGCACGGGCACCACCTGGCAGTTTGTGCATTGCACAAGTGCTTTGCACGAGCAACACAGGGCAGTTTGTGCATTGCACAAGTGCTTTGCACGGGCACTTTGTGCATTGCACAAGTGCTTTGCATGGCCGTGCCAGGCGCTCGTGCATTGCACAAGTGCTTTGCACGAGCAACCCCGGGCACCTTGCGCCTTGCACAAGTGCTTTGCACGCGCACTTCGCGCCTTGCACAAGTGCTTTGCACGCGCACTTCGCGCACCGCCCCGGCGCATCCAGGATCCATGCGGAGGCAGGAGGGGACCGCGGGATCAAGGGACAACGTCGGGACAGGGTCGGGACACACACGGGAGCCCGCCCGGACGCCTGGGCCCATGCGGACACGGGTGGGGGGGGGCTGCCCCCCAGGAGGAAGAGGAGGGGACGAAGGCAAAGAGGAAGGGGAGGGGGTCACTGCACCACGGTGGCACCTACCCACTTATCCAGGTCCAGCCCCTGGGGCGGGCGGGGGGAGAGAGAGAAAAGAGGTCACGCGTGGGGGTGGCGGGGGGGGGGATCGGCCCCACGGAGCCGCCCCGGACGCCGGGGCCCCTCGCGGCGCTCACCTCGGCGCCCGTCTCGGCGCTGTTGGCCAACATCTCCTGCAGCGCCCGCACCGAGAGCGACTGCTCCAGCACGAAGCAGCACACGGCCAGGTCCGGGGGGACATTCTGGGGACGGCGGGGTCACCCACGGGTGTCCCCCCCACGCGCGACAGTGTCCCCGTGGAAGCGGGTGGCACCGCGGGTGGCGGGTTAGAACGCGCCGCGTCCTCGAGTCCCCCGTGTCCCGCGCCCCGCGGCCAGGGACGTGGGTGTCCCCTCACACGCCGTGTCCCCGCGTGTCCCCTGGCCCCACGCGCGGCAGCTCGGCGTTTCCCCCGTGTCCCCGCGTCTCCTGTCCCCTCGCACCCCGTGTCCCCGCGTGTCCCCGCGTGTCCCTGTCCCCGGCGGCTCCCCCGTGTCCCCTGTCCCCGCATCCCCCGTCCCCGTGTCCCCGCGTGTCCCCCCGTGTCCCCGCAATTCCCCATCCCCGGCGGCTCCCCCGTGTCCCCCGTCCCCGTGTCCCCCATCCCCGCGTCCCCTGTCCCCTCGAACCCCGTGTCCCCGCGTGTCCCCGTCCCCAGCGGCTCCCTCGCGTCCCCCATCCCCGTGTCCCCGGTCCCCGTGTCCCCTGTCCCCGCATCCCCCGTCCCCGTGTCCCTTGTCCCCTGTCCCCTCGCACACTGTGTCCCCGCGTGTCCCCGTCCCCAGCGGCTCCCCCGTGTCCCCCGTCCCCGTGTCCCCGCGCATCCCCGCGTGTCCCCGCGTGTCCCTGTCCCCGGCGGCTCCCCCGTGTCCCCGGTCCCCGTGTCCCCCCGCCCCCCCGCGTGTCCCCCCACCCCCCCGCGTCCCCCTCCCGTGTCCCCCGTCCCCGTGTCCCCCCGTGTCCCCACGCGCCCCCCCGCGCCCCCCGCTCCCACCTGCGCGTTGGACGTGGGCTCCAGGAAGCAGAGGCGGTTCCCGAAGCCCTCGGCCGCCAGGCACAGCTTGAGCTGCTCCTTGAGCAGGGCGCTCGTGCACTGCAGGACCACCTCGTCGTCCTGCCGGACGCCGGGGCCCCTCAGTGTCCCCGGGGCCCCTCAGTGTCCCCGGGGCTCCGCGGGGGACCCTCAACGACCCCCGGGCTCCTCAACGACCCCCGGGGCCCCTCAACGACCCCCGGGCTCCGCGGGGACCCTCAACGACCCCCGGGCTCCTCAACGACCCCCGGGCTCCGCGGGGACCCCTCAATGACCCCCGGGGCCCCTCAACGACCCCCGGGCTCCTCAGGGGACCCTCAACGACCCCCGGACCCCTCGGCGACCCCCGGACCCCTCAACGACCCCCGGGCTCCGCAGGGGACCCTCGGCGACCCCCGGGGCCCCTCAACGACCCCCGGACCCCTCAACGACCCCGGGACCCCTCAACGACCCCCGGGCTCCGCGGGGACCCCTCAACGACCCCCGGGCCCCTCAACGACCCCCGGGCTCCGCAGGGGACCCTCGGCGACCCCCGGGCCCCTCAACGACCCCCGGGGCTCCGCGGGGGACCCTCAACGACCCCCGGGGCCCTCAACGACCCCCGGGCTCCTCAGGGGACCCCCGGGCTCCGCAGGGGACCCTCGGCGACCCCCGGGCCCCTCAACGACCCCCGGGCTCCGCAGGGGACCCTCGGCGACCCCCGGGGCCCCTCAACGACCCCCGGACCCCTCAACGACCCCCGGGCTCCGCAGGGGACCCTCAGCGACCCCCGGGGCCCCTCAACGACCCCCGGGCTCCGCAGGGGACCCTCAACGGCCCCCGGATCCCTCAACGACCCCCGGGCCCCTCAACGACCCCCGGGGCCCTCAACGACCCCCCGGGCTCCGCAGGGGGCCCCGGCGTCCGAGCCCCCCCCCCCCGCCCCCCCGGCACCTGCCGCCAACAGCGGCCACCTGCGCCCGTCGCTCCGGGAGGGGAGGGGGGGATTCCTGGAGCGCCCGGACGCCGGGGCCCGCCCTGGGGTGCGGCCAAATTGGGGGGGGGGGGCTCGGACGCCGGGGCCCCTTCCCTGGGCTCCCCATGGGGTTCAGACCCCCCCGTATGACGGGACTGGGCCCAGCTGGGGAAATGGGGGTGTGGGGGGGCTCGGACGCCGGGGCCCCCTCCCTGGGCTCCCCATAGGGTTCAGACCCCCCCCCAGACCCCCCGTATGGGGGGGGGGCAGAGGGGCGCCCGGACGCCGGGGCCCCCCCTCCAAGGCGCCTCCCCCCCCCCCTCGGAATTGAGGCGGCTGCTCCCGGGGGGGGGGCGCGGAGCAATGAGCACCCCCCCCCCCGCTGCCGTTTTAAGGCCAAAACCCAGAAATTGGGACAAAGCAGCGAACTAGGCCACCCCCCCCCCCAAAAAAAGGGACCCAACGCAAGGGGGGGGGGGGGGCGCGAGGGCCCAGGCGTCCGGGGGGGGGGGAGGGGCGGGGGGGGGATCCGGTTTCCCCCCCGACAGCTGCTCCCCCCCCCCCCCCGTTGCTTTTTTGGGCGCCTCTCGGGTTGCCCCGGGACAGGTGCGGCCGGGCACGCGCGTGTGCAAGGGGGGCGTGCACGCGCGACCCCCCCGCCTTGCACACGCGTTGCACACGAGCAACCTGCACCGGCCCCGTCACCCCCCCCGCCTTGCACGCGCACCCCCCCTTTGCACACTCGTAACCTGCGCCCGGCCCCGTCGTCCCCCCCCCGCCTTGCACGCGACCCCCTTGCACACTCATTGCACACGAGCAACTTGCGCCCGGTTCCGTCACCCCCGCAACTCTTGCACACGCGCCCTCCCCCCCGCCTTGCACACTCGTTGCACACTCGTAACCTGCCCCCGCAGCTCTTACACGCGCGGCCCCCCCGCCTTGCACACTCATTGCACACGAGCAACCCGCACCCGGCCCCGTCGCCCCGCGGCTCTTGCACGCGCGCCCCCCCGCCTTGCACACTCGTTGCACACTCGTAACCTGCCCCCGCAGCTCTTACACGCGCGCCCCCCCTTTGCACACTCGTTGCACACTCGTAACCTGCCCCGTTGCCCCCGCAGCTCTTGCACGCGCCCCCCCTTGCACACTCGTTGCACACGAGCAACCCGCGCCCGGCCCCGTCGCCCCGCGGCTCTTGCACGCGCGCCCCCCCCCTTTGCACACTCGTTGCACACTTGTAACCTGCCCCGTTGCCCCCGCAGCTCTTGCACGCGCCCCCCTTGCACACTCGTTGCACACGAGCAACCTGCGCCCGGCCCCGCCGCCCTTGCACGCGCGCCCCCCCCCTTGCACACTCGTTGCACACGAGCCCCGTGCACGGGGGGGGGGTCCCCGCGGCTCTCCCGGTGTCCCCCGTGTCCCCCCACGCACCGTGCGCAGGAACTGGACGTCGTCCTCGCCGTCGGCCTCGGCCATCGCTGCGGGCGCCGCTGTCACCGCCCGGTGTCACCGGCGGGTCCCGGTGTCACCGACGGGTCCCGGTCACCGGTGGCTCCTGCTCCCCCGGTGGGTCCCGGTCACGAGTGGGTCCCGCTCCCCTCGTGTCCCCCTCCCCGCGCGGTACCGACCCCGGGGCCGCCCCGTCCCGTTACGGAGCCGGTGCCGGTGCCGGTGTCCGCGGAGCCGGGGGCGCCGCCGCCTCCCGGTGCCGCTGGCCCCGCCCCCCTGTCACGTAACGGGGCGGGGGGGGGGGACTGAGGCACCGACCCCCCCCCCCCCGGACGCCTGGGCCCCATGGGGGGCGGGGGAGGGGCCCGCGCGCCCCGTTCATCCCGGGGGGGGGGGGGGCAGCACCGGGGCCCCCCCCGGAGCAGCGGTTTGGGGGGGGGTCACACGAGGCGCGGGGGGGCCCCGGCGTCCGGGGGGGGCAGGGGGAGGGGCCGAGGCTCCAAATTCCTCCCCCCTCCCCCGTCCCACGGGCCAGAAATAGCCCCGGGCGCAGCGCGGAGGGGCCCAGGCGTCCGGGGGGGGGGGGGGATGTCCCCTCCCCCCCGTGTCACGTGGGGCCAGAGAGCTGCCCTGGGGGGGCCGGGACAGGACGGGGACAGGACGGGGACAGGACGGGGACAGGGACGGGGACAGGACCGGGACAGGATGGGGACAGGATGGGGACAGGGACAGGATGGGGACAGGGATGGGGACAGGGATAGGGACAGGGACAGGGATGGGGACAGGACCGGGACAGGACGGGGACAGGACGGGGACAGGGATGGGGACAGGATGGGGACAGGATGGGGACAGGATGGGGACAAGGACGGGGACAGGGTGGGGACAGGACGGGGACAGGGACAGGGACGGGGACAGGACGGGGACAGGATGGGGACAGGACGGGGACAGGGACAGGATGGGGACAGGATTGGGACAGGGACGGGGACAGGGACGGGGACAGGATGGGGACAGGGATGGGGACAGGGACAGGGATGGGGACGGGGACAGGATGGGGACAGGGATGGGGACGGGGATGGGGACGGGGATGGGGACAGGATGGGGACAGGACGGGGACAGGATGGGACAAGGATGGGGACAGGATGGGGACGGGGACAGGATGAGGACAGGGATGGGGACAGGATGGGGACAGGACCGGGACAAGATGGGGACGGGGACAGGGTGGGGACAGGACGGGGACAGGGGATGGGGACAGGGATGGGGACGGGGACAGGACGGGGACAGGATGGGGACAGGACGGGGACAGGACGGGGACAGGATGGGGACAAGGATGGGGATGGGGACAGGATGAGGACAGGACGGGGACGGGGATGGGGACAGGGATGGGGACAAGGATGGGGACGGGGACAGGATGGGGACAGGGATGGGGACAGGGTTGGGGACAGGGACGCCCTCGGTGCCCGGGGCGGTGACGTAAACGGGCGCCCCCCCCCCCCCCCCAGCTCGGGCACCGGCCCCATCAGCACCGGGGGGGGCACAAAACGGGGGGGGGGGTGTTGGGACACCCCAAAAATGGGGACCCCCCCCCCCTTTAGCCCGGTCGGTCCCTGGGGCCTCGGGGGGGTCTGGGGACATTCGGGTCCTTGGGGGGGGTCAATAGAGGCTGGAGGGGCTGGGGGGGGGTAGGGGGGATCTGGGGGGTCTTGTGGGGCCTGGGGGGCCCTCAGGGGGGTATTTGGGGTCCCAGGGGGGGCCTCAGGGGGTATTTGGGGTCTGGGGGGTATCTGGGGTCCCAGGGGGGCCACAGGGGGATATTTGGGGTCCCGAGGGGGTCTCAAGGGGTATTTAGGGTCGGAGGGGGGGCCTCAGGGAGTATTTGGGGTCTGGGGGGTATTTGGGGTTCCAGGGGGGCCACAGGGGGGTATTTGGGGTCCCAGGAGGGTCCGGAGGGGTATTCGGGGTCCCAGGGGGTCCTCAGGGGGTATTTGGGGTCCCAGAGGGGTCTCAGGGGTATTTGGGGCCTCGGGGGGTATTTGAGGTCCCGGGGGTGACACAGGGGGGTATTTGGGGTCCCGGGAGGGTTTCGAGGGGTATTTAGGGTCGCAGGGGGGGCTCGGGGGTATTTGGGGTCTGGGGGGGTATTTGTGGTCTGGGGGTATTTGGGGTCTCGGGGGGTATTTGGGGTCCCAGAGGGGTCTCAGGGGTATTTGGGGTCTCGAGGGTATTTGGGGTCCCAGGGAGGCCTCGGGGGGTATTTGGGGTTCGGGGGGGTATTTGGGGCCCCAGGGGGGCCCCAGGGGGGTATTTGGGGTCTCTGAAGTATTTGGGGTCTGGGGGGTTATTTGAGGTTCTGGGGCGCCACGGGGGGGGGTGGTATTTGGGGTCCCAGGAGGGTCCTGAGGGGTATTTTGGGGTCCCGGGGGGGGGGGCACAGGGGGGTATTTGGGCTCTCGGGGGGAATTTGGGGTCCAAGGGGGCCACAGGGGGGTATTTGGGGTCTGGGGGGTATTTGGGGTCCTGGGGGGGGGTATTTGGGGTCTCGGGGGTTATTTGAGGTTCTGGGGGGCCACAGGGGGGTATTTGGGGTCCCGGGAGGGTCCTGGGGGGTATTTTGGGGTCCCAGGGGGGCCTCAGGGGTATT
This sequence comes from Tinamus guttatus, assembly GCF_059628265.1. NCBI lineage: Eukaryota > Metazoa > Chordata > Aves > Tinamiformes > Tinamidae > Tinamus > Tinamus guttatus. The sequence continues at coordinate 24,678 of NW_028289741.1, read as the reverse complement.
TGGGGTCTGGGGGGGTATTTGAGGTTCTGGGGGGGGGCACAGGGGGGTATTTGGGGTCCCAGGAGGGTCCTGAGGGGTATTTTGGGGTCCCGGGGGGGCCTCAGGGGTATTTGGGCTCTGGGGGGTATTTTGGGGTCCCAGGGGGGGTACAGGGGGTATTTGGGGTCCCGGGGAGGGGCACAGGGGGCTATTTGGGGTCTGGGGGGGTATTTGGGGTCCCGGGAGGGTCCTGAGGGGTATTTTGGGGTCCCAGGGGGGGCACAGGGGGGTATTTGGGGTCTCGGGGGGTATTTGGGGTCCAAGGGGACCACAGGGGGGTATTTGGGGTCTGGGGGGTATTTGGGGTCCCGGGGGGGGGCACAGGGGGGTATTTGGGGTCTCGGGGGTTATTTGAGGTTCTGGGGGGCCACAGGGGGGTATTTGGGGTCTCGGGGGGTATTTGGGGTCCCAGGAGGCTCCTGAGGGGTATTTTGGGGTCCCGGGGGGGCCTCAGGGGTATTTGGGCTCTGGGGGGTATTTTGGGGTCCCAGGGGGGGTACAGGGGGTATTTGGGGTCCCGGGGGGGGCACAGGGGGCTATTTGGGGTCTGGGGGGGTATTTGGGGTCCCGGGAGGGTCCTGAGGGGTATTTGGGGTCCCAGGGGGGCCTCAGGGGGGTATTTGGGGTCTCGGGGGGTATTTGGGGTCTGGGGGTATTTGGGGTATCTCGGTGGGCGGGCCTTGCTCTGGCCCAATGGGCGTCGCCAAACGCGGCTCCTCTTTCGGTATCGCGGCCGCCGCCGGCCAATCAGAGCGAGCCTTTCGCCTCGCAGCCCCCGCCCCTCCGCGGCGCCCAGCCAATCAGCGCGCGGCGCGGGCATTCTCCCCCGCGTCCCCGCCAATCAGCGAGCTCGTTGCTCCGGTTTAATGACGACGCACGGAGGGGGGGCGGGTGTTTATCCCCCCCCCCCGGGTCATTAAAACCTGCGCGTTAATTACAGAGGAAGGACGATCCCGAGGGGCGGGGCCAATAAATAACGGAGGGGGAGGGGCCCGGCGGTAATAAATTAACATAAATTAATGATGTCCGTAAATAAATGGGGCGGGGGGGGCAGGGCCAACCGTGCACCGCTGCAATCCCCATTGCACCCCACGGCGTCCTGCATCCGTGGGGCCCGGTGCATCCGTGGGGCCCGGTGCATCCGTGGGGCCGAATGCATCCGTGGGTCCTGGTGCATCCATGGATCCCAGTGTATCCATGGGTCCCAGTGCATCCATGGATACCGGTGCATCCGTGGGGCCGGATGCATCCGTGGGTCCTGGTGCATCCGTGGGGCCCGGTGCATCCGTGGGTCCCGGTGCATCCATGGATCCCAGTGTATCCATGGGTCCCAGTGCATCCATGGATCCCAGGGAATCCGGGGGTCCCGGTGCATCCATGGATACCGGTGCATCCGTGGGTCCTGGTGCATCCGTGGGTCCTGGTGCATCCATGGATCCCGGTGCATCCGTGGGTCCCGGTGCATCCGTGGGGCCCGGTGCATCCGTGGGTCCTGGTGCATCCGTGGGTCCCGGTGCATCCATGGGTTCCAGTGCATCCATGGGTTCCAGTGCATCCATGGATCCCAGGGAATCCGGGGGTCCCGGTGCATCCATGGGTTCCAGCGTATCCATGGGTCCCAGTGCATCCATGGATCCCAGGGAATCCGTGGGTCCCGGTGCATCCATGGGTTCCAGTGTATCCATGGGTCCCAGTGCATCCATGGATCCCAGGGAATCCGGGGGTCCGGGTGCATCCATGGGTTCCAGCGTATCCATGGGTCCCGGTGCATCCATGGATCCCGGTGAATCCGTGGGTCCCGGTGCATCCATGGGTTCCAGTGTATCCATGGGTCCCAGTGCATCCATGGATCCCAGGGAATCCGTGGGTCCCGGTGCATCCATGGGTTCCAGCGTATCCATGGGTCCCAGTGCATCCATGGATCCCAGGGAATCCGTGGGTCCCGGTGCATCCATGGGTTCCAGCGTATCCATGGGTCCCAGTGCATCCATGGATCCCAGGGAATCCGTGGGTCCTGGTGCATCCATGGGTTCCAGTGTATCCATGGGTCCCAGTGCATCCATGGATCCCAGGGAATCCGGGGGTCCGGGTGCATCCATGGGTTCCAGTGTATCCATGGGTCCCAGTGCATCCATGGATCCCAGGGAATCCGTGGGTCCTGGTGCATCCATGGGTTCCAGTGTATCCATGGGTCCCAGTGCATCCATGGATCCCAGGGAATCTGGGGGTCCGGGTGCATCCATGGGTCCCAGCGCATCCATGGGTCCCAGTGCATCCATGGATCCCAGGGAATCTGGGGGTCCGGGTGCATCCATGGGTTCCCAGCGCATCCACGAGTCCCAGTGTATTCATGGGTCCTGCTGCATCCATGGGTCCCGCTGCATCCATGCATCCCTGTGCATCCTTGCAATCCTCATTGCACTCCACACTGTCCGTGCATCCTTGCATCCCGGTGCGCCCCACGCCATCTGTGCATCCTTGCAATTTGCAATCCCCATTGCACTCCACGTCATCCGTGCATCCTGGCGCAACCCATGCCGTCTGTGCATCCTTGGAATTTGCAATCCTCATTGCACGCCACACTGTCCGTGCATCCTTGCATCCCGGTGCACTCCACGCTGTCCGTGCATCCTTGCATCCTGGTGCACCCCACGCTGTCCGTGCATCCTTGCATCCCGATGCACTCCATGCTGTCTGTGCATCCTTGCATCCCGGCGCACCCCACACCATCCGTGCCTCCTTGCATCCTGGTGCACCCCACACCGTCTGTGCATCCTTGCAATTTGCAATCCCCCTTGCACCCCACGCCGTCCTTGCACCCCAATGCACCCCACGCCGTCCTTGCACCCCACGCCGTCCTTGCACCCCATTGCACCCCACACCATCCGTGCCTCCTTGCATCCTGGTGCACCCCACACCGTCCGTGCATCCTTGCAATTTGCAATCCCCAATGCACCCCACGCCGTCCTTGCACCCCATACCGTCCTTGCACCCCATTGCACCCCACACCATCTGTGCATCCTTGCACCCTGGTGCATCCCACACCATCCATGTATCCTTGCACCCCGGCACACTGCACGCTGTCTGTGCATCCTTGCAATTTGCAATCCCCAATGCACCCCACACCATCTGTGCCCCCTTGCAATTTGCAATCCCCCTTGCACCCCATTGCACCCCACGCTGTCCTTGCACCCCACACCATCTGTGCCCCCTTGCAATTTGCAATCCCCCTTGCACCCCATTGCACCCCACGCTGTCCTTGCACCCCACAGCATCTGTGCATCCTTGCAATTTGCAATCCCCCTCGCACCCCATTGCCCCCCACACCCCCTCGCACCCCCCCGCCCCCCCCGCCCCCCCCGCGCTCACCGCGCCGCGCGGTGCCCCCCCCCGCAGCCCCCGCAGCGCTCCCCGCACCGTGCGCGCAGCGGCGGGCAGCAGCAGCACACGCAGGGCACGAGCAGCGCCCGCGCGGCCAGCGCCAGCCAGCGCGCGCAGCAGCAGCGCGGCCGCGCGCACGAGCAGGGCGCCGCGAAGCCGCCCTCGGCCTCGGCCGTGCAGCGCTGCAGGAGGCTCTCGGTGCACCAAATGCAGCGGCCTGCAGCGTCGCGGCAGCGCCCGCCGCGTTGCAGCTCGCGGTTGCAGTAAATGCAGCGTTGCAGCTCCGCGGTCACGCGGGCGGACGGGGAGCCCTTGGGAGGGCCCTTGGCGACGCGCGGGGTTGGGGGGGCGCTGCTGGGGGGCCCCCCGTGGCGATAGTCCCCGTAGCCGCGTGGGTCCCATGGAGCCAACGGAGCCGCCGGGGAGGCCGGTGGGGAGGATGGAAGAGGCGGAGGCTGCGGGGGGAGAGGGGGGAGAGGGAGGGAAGGGCTGGGGGGCTGCCCTATGGGACACCCTATAGGGTACCCTATGGACTGCCCTATGGGACACACTATGGGACACACTATGGGACACCCCTATGGGACACCCTATGAGACACCCCAGTGGGACACCCCTATGGGACACCCAATGGGTACCCTATGGGACACCCCAATGGGACACCCTATGGGACACCCAATGGGGTACCCTATGGACCGCCCTATGGGACACACTATGGGACACCCCAATGGGACACCCAATGGGGTACCCTATGGACCACCCTATGGGACACCCTATGGGACACCCCCAGCAGGACACCCTATGGGACACCCAATGGGGTACCCTATGGGACACACTATGGGACACCCCAATGGGACACCCAATGGGGTACCCTATGGACCACCCTATGGGACACCCTATGGGACAGCCCTATATGGGATACCCCAGCAGGACACCCTATGGACCGCGCTATGGGATACCCTATGGGACACCCCAATGGGACAGCCTATGGACCACCCTATGGGACACACTATGGGACGCCCCAATGGGAGAGCCTATGGACCGCCCTATGGGGTACCCTATGGGACAGCCCTGTATGGGATACCCCAGCAGGACACCCTATGGGACACCCCAATTGGACACCCTATAGACCGCCCTATGGGACATCCTATGGGACACCCTATGGACCGCCCTACGGGACACCCTACGGGACACTCCTCTATGGGATAGCCCAGCAGGACACCCAATGGGGTATCCTATGGACCGCCCTATGGGACACCCTATGGACCCCTCTATGGGACACTCCAGTGGGACACCGTATAGGACACCCCAATGGGGTACCCTGTGGACCCCTCTATGGGACACCCCAGCAGGACATCCTATGGGACACCCCAATGGGACACCCTAGGGACCCCTCTATGGGACACCCGATGGGGTACCCCTCTATGGGACACCCCAGCGGGACACCCTATGGATCCCTCTATGGGACACCCTATGCACTCCTCTACAGACACCCTATGGGATACCCCTCTGTGGGACACCCTATGGGATACCCCAGCGGGACACCCTATGGATCCCTCTATGGGACACCCCAATGGGACGCCCTATGGACCCTTCTGTGGGACACCCTATGGACCCCTCTGTGGGACACCCTATGCACTCCTCTACAGACACCCTATGGGATACCCCTCTGTGGGACACCCTATGGGATACCCCAGCGGGACACCCTATGGATCCCTCTATGGGACACCCCAGCAGGACATCCTATGGGACACCCTAGGGACCCCTCTATGGGACACCCCAGCGGGACACCCTATGGATCCCTCTATGGGACACCCCAATGGACGCCCTATGGACCCTTCTGTGGGACACCCTATGGACCCCTCTGTGGGACACCCTATGGGACCCCACCATGGGACCTGCCCCCCACAGAATACCCTATGGGATACCCTACAGGACCCACCATGGCACCCACCAACAGGAACCCTTGTGGCATCCCCATAGGACACCCTATGGGACCCCCCTCTGTGACCCATCCATGGGACATCCCCATGGGACCCCAAATGGGACCCCCACCAATGGGCACCCCCCCCAGCCTGCCCCCTCCATGGGACATCCCCTATGGGACATCCCCTATGGGCATGGGACCCCAAATGGGACCCCCCCAGCCTGCCCCTCCATGGGACATCCCCTATGGGACATCCCCATGGGACCCCAAATGGGAGACCCCACCAATGGGCACCCCCCCCAGCCTGCCCCTCCATGGGACATCCCTTATGGGACATCCCCTATGGGACATCCCCCATGGGACCCCAAATGGGACCTCCAGCCTGCCCCTCCATGGGACATCCCCTATGGGACATCCCTATGGGACATCCCCATGGGACCCCCAATGGGACCCCCCCAGCCTGCCCCTCCATGGGACATCCCCTATGGGACATCCCCTATGGGACATCCCCTATGGAACATCCCCTATGGGACCCCAATGGGACCCCCCAGCCTGCCCTTCCATGGGACATCCCCTATGGACATCCCCTATGGGACATGCCCTATGGGACCCCAAATGGACCCCCCCCCAGCCTGCCCTCCATGGGACATCCCCTATGGGACATGCCCTATGGAACATCCCCATGGGACCCCAAATGGGACCCCCACCAATGGGCACCCCCCCCAGCCTGCCCCTCCATGGGACATCCCCTATGGGACATCCCCTATGGAACATCCCCTATGGGACCCCCAATGGGACCCCCCCAGCCTGCCCTTCCATGGGACATCCCCTATGGGACATCCCCTATGGGACATGCCCTATGGGACCCCAAATGGGACCCCCCCCAGCCTGCCCCTCCATGGGACATCCCCTATGGGACATGCCCTATGGAACATCCCCATGGGACCCCAAATGGGACCCCCACCAATGGGCACCCCCCCCAGCCTGCCCCTCCATGGGACATCCCTTATGGGACATCCCCTATGGGACATCCCCCATGGGACCCCAAATGGGACCTCCAGCCTGCCCCTCCATGGGACATCCCCTATGGGACATCCCCTATGGGACATCCCCATGGGACCCCCAATGGGACCCCCCCAGCCTGCCCCTCCATGGGACATCCCCTATGGGACATCCCCTATGGGACATCCCCTATGGAACATCCCCTATGGGACCCCCAATGGGACCCCCCCAGCCTGCCCTTCCATGGGACATCCCCTATGGGACATCCCCTATGGGACATGCCCTATGGGACCCCAAATGGGACCCCCCCCCAGCCTGCCCCTCCATGGGACATCCCCTATGGGACATCCCCTATGGGACCCCCAATGGGACCCCCCCAGCCTGCCCCTCCATGGGACATCCCCTATGGCACATCCCCTATGGGACATCCCCTATAGGACCCCCCAACACCCCGTCCCCAACCAGCGGCCACCAATTGGGGCACCCAATGGGACCCCCCAACCGGACTGTCCCCAAACGGGAGCCCCCAGCCAGCCACCCCCATAGGGACTGTCCCCAACAAAGGGGTCCCCCTGGTGTCCCCAAACCCCGGTCCCCGCGTGTCCCCCACCTGGGTGGCCCCCGGGGGCTGCGGTGGGGACGGGTGGCCGAAGGCCCCGGCCGAGGACTCGCTGGTGACGATGGTGACGATGGTGACGGGGACGCGCGGGGACCCCGGCGGGGACGGGCCCCCCGGCTCCGCGCCCCGGCCTGGTGGCACCGCCGCGTCCCCCGCGTCCCCCGGCGAGGACGAGGACGAGGACGAGGACGGGGAGGCTGCGGGGACATGGGGGACGCGGGGGACAGTGTCCCCATGGGCTCCCCCCGCGCCCCGTGCCATCCCAGGGCATCGGTGTCCCCAAGTGTCCCCGTGTCCTAGTGGTCCTCAAATCCCTCTGTGCCCCACAGTGTCCTGGGCAAGGATGTCCCCAACAGTGTCCCCACGCCCCATGATGTCCCCAGGCTCCCATGCCCCACGATGTCCCCAGCAGTGTCCCCATGGCACCCTGGTGTCCCCAGGCTCCCCACGTCCCCCATGACACACAGTGTCCCCTGGTGTCCCCACACCCCATGGTGTCCCCATGTCCCCCTGGTGTCCCCAGGCTCCCCATGTCCCCCATGACACACAGTGTCCCCTGGTGTCCCCATGGTGTCCCCACAAACACTGGTGTCCCCAGGTCCCCCCATGATGTCCCCAATAATGTCCCCATGCACCTGGTGTCCCCAGGCTCCCCATGTCCCCCATGACAAACAGTGTCCTCTGGTGTCCCCATGCCCCATGGTGTCCCCATGCCCCACGGTGTCCCCACAAACACTGGTGTCCCCAGGTCCCCCCATGCCCCACGATGTCCCCAGCAGTGTCCCCATGGCACCCTGGTGTCCCCAGGCTCCCCACGTCCCCCATGACACACAGTGTCCCCTGGTGTCCCCATGGTGTCCCCACAAACATTGGTGTCCCCAGGTCCCCCCATGATGTCCCCAATAATGTCCCCATGCACCCTGGTGTCCCCAGGCTCCCCATGTCCCCCATGATACACAGTGTCCCCTGGTGTCCCCATGGTGTCCCCACAAACATTGGTGTCCCCAGGTCCCCCCATGATGTCCCCAATAATGTCCCCATGCACCCTGGTGTCCCCAGGCTCCCCATGTCCCCCATGACAAACAGTGTCCTCTGGTGTCCCCATGCCCCATGGTGTCCCCATGCCCCACGGTGTCCCCACACACACTGGTGTCCCCACGCCCCTTGATGTCCCCAACGGTGTCCCCATGCACCCTGGTGTCCCCAGGCTCCCCACGTCCCCCAGGACACACGGTGTCCCCTGGTGTCCCCACGTCCCATGGCGTCCCCACACACACTGGTGTCCCCAAGTCCCCCATGCCCCACGATGTCCCCAACAGTGTCCCCATGCACCCTGGTGTCCGCAGGCTCCCCACAGCGTCCCTTGGTGTCCCCATGCCCCATGGTGTCCCCATGTCCCCCTGGTGTCCCCAGGCTCCCCATGTCCCCCAGGACACACAGTGTCCCCTGGTGTCCCCACGGTGTCCCCACAAACACTGGTGTCCCCAGGTCCCCCCATGATGTCCCCAATAGTGTCCCCATGCACCCTGGTGTCCCCAGGCTCCCCACGTCCCCCATGACACACAGAGTCCCCTGGTGTCCCCACGCCCCATGGTGTCCCCATGCCCCATGGTGTCCCCACAAACATTGGTGTCCCCAGGTCCCCCCATGCCCCATGATGTCCCCAATAGTGTCCCCATGCACCCTGGTGTCCCCAGGCTCCCCATGTCCCCCATGACAAACAGTGTCCTCTGGTGTCCCCATGCCCCATGGTGTCCCCATAGCACCCTGGTGTCCCCAGGCTCCCCACGTCCCCAGGACACACAGTGTCCCCTGGTGTCCCCACAAACACTGGTGTCCCCAGCTCCCCACAGTGTCCCCTGGTGTCCCCACACCCCATGGTGTCCCCAGGTCCCCCCATGATGTCCCCAATAGTGTCCCCATGCACCCTGGTGTCCCCAGGCTCCCCACGTCCCCCAGGACACACAGTGTCCCCTGGTGTCCCCACGCCCCATGGTGTCCCCATGCCCCACGGTGTCCCCACAAACACTGGTGTCCCCAGGCTCCCCACAGTGTCCCCTGGTGTCCCCACACCCCACGGTGTCCCAGGTCCCCCCATGATGTCCCCACAACCCCCAGCATCCCCATGCCCCTTGGCACCCCCATGGCCACCAACTGGGACACCCAGTGGGACCCCCCCAACCAGCCCGTCCCCAAACGGGGACACCCCAACGGTCCCCAGCCAAGGGGTGTCCCCAGGTGTCCCCAGTGTCCCCACCTGTCCCCAGGGCCTCCAGGGCGCCCCGCACGCCCCGCTCGAAGGCCGCAGCCTCCGCGGGCTGGGGAAGGTCAGGCCGAACCTGCTGTCCCCAACGTGCCAGTGGTGGAACGTGGGGGTCACCTTGTTGTAGACCAGGTCCCGGCGCAGGGACACTCCAGGATGGTCTGGGGACGGGGACGCTGGCACCCGCGGCCCACCACGCGCGCCATTGTCCCCATGTGTGCCATTGTCCCCACGCGCGCCATTGTCCCCATGCGCGCCATTGTCCCCATGCATGCCATTGTCCCCACGCGCGCCATTGTCCCCATGTGTACTGCTGTCCCCATGCATGCCATTGTCCCCATGGGCGCCATTGTCCCCATGCGCGCCATTGTCCCCATGCATGCCACCCCCAGGGCCCTGTATCCCCATGCATGCCATTGTCCCCATGTGTACCGCTGTCCCCATGCATGTCATTGTCCCCATGCATGCCATCCCCAGTACCCCATGTCCCCCACCATGCGTGCCACTGTCCCCATGTGTGCCGTTGTCCCCATGCATGGCGTTGTCCCAATGCATTCCACCTCCAGCACACTGTATCCCCATGCACGCTGTTGTCCCCATGCGTGCCACCCCCAGGGCCCTGTGTCCCCATGCACACCGCTGTCCCCATGCATGCCACCCCCCGGTACCCCATGTCCCCACGCATGCCACTGTCCCCATGCATGCCAACTTCAGTGCCCCATGTCCCCATGCACGCCGTTGTCCCCAAGCGTGCCACTGTCCCCATGCATGTCACCGTCCCCATGCATGCCAACCCTGGTACCCCGTGTCCCCCACACATGCCACTGTCCCCATGCAGGCCAACCCTGGTGTCCCCATGCACCCCGTTGTCCCCACGCATGCCAACCCCCAGTACCCCATGTCCCCACACATGCCACTGTCCCCATGCAGGCCAACCCTGGTACCCCATGTCCCCACGCATGCCACTGTCCCCATGCATGCCACTGTCCTCATGCAGGCCAATCCTGGTACCCCATGTCCCCACGCATGCCACTGTCCCCATGCATGCCAACCCTGGTGCCCTGTGTCCCCACGCATGCCACTGTCCCCATGCACGCCAACCCCGGTGCCCTGTGTCCCCATGCACGACACTGTCCCCGTGCATGCTACTGTCCCCATGCGTGCCAGCTCCATTACCCCATGTCCCCATGCAAGCTGCTGTCCCCATGCATGCCGACCCTGGTACCCCATGTCCCCACACATGCCACTGTCCCCATGCATGCCAACCCTGGTGCCCTGTGTCCCCATGCATTCCACTGTCCCCATGCAGGCCAACCCTGGTGTCCCCATGCACCCCGCTGTCCCCATGCAGGCCAACCCTGATGTCCCATGTCCCCACACACGCCACTGTCCCCATGCACGCCCACCCCATGTGACACCCTGTGCGCCCGTCCCCTTGTCCCCATCCCAGGCCCCCCGCTATCCCCATGGTCCCCGCTGTTCCCCCCGTGTCCCCGCTGTCCCCCCGTGTCCCCACGGTCCCCGCTGTCCCCGCTGTCCCCCCGTGTCCCCGCTGTCCCCTCGTGTCCCCGCTGTCCCCGCTGTCCCCCCCATGTCCCCCCGTGTCCCCGCTGTCCCCCCGCTGTCCCCCCGTGTCCCCGCTGTCCCCCCATGTCCCCCCCGTGTCCCCGCTGTCCCCATGGTCCCCGCTGTCCCCCCGTGTCCCCGGTGTCCCCCGCTGTCCCCACGGTCCCCGCTGTCCCCCCCATGTCCCCCCGTGTCCCCGCTGTCCCACGGTCCCCGCTGTCCCCCCGCTGTCCCCGCTGTCCCCCCGTGTCCCCGCTGTCCCCCATGTCCCCCCATGTCCCCCCCGTGTCCCCACGGTCCCCCGTGTCCCCGCTGTCCCCCCGCACTCACGCTCTGGTCCCGCAGCCGCTGCCCGCGGATGAGGCGCTGCCGGTGGCGGCCGCCGTCCGGGCGCCGCGGGGCCTTGGTGACAGCGACGTGGCTCAGGCCCCCCCCGCCCAGCGGCACCCAGCCCCCACTCGAGTCGTCCCGGGTCATCACCACGGCCCGCACCCGCAGCATGTACCTGGGGGGGGGGGGGACACGGGGGGGGCACCGTGGGGACAGCGCTGTCACCTGCCACCCCCCCCCCCCTCACGCTTGGGGACAACCCCCCCCCTCCCCAACAGGTCCCCACACCCCCACGCGAGCCCCCGCCCCGCGTGCGGCCCAGGCGTCCGGGCGGCCCCGTGACATCACCATGCGTTGCCATGGCAATCCGCGCCGCGGAAGGGAGGGGCTCCCGGGGAGGGAGGGGGGGGGCGGGCGGCGGAGACCCCCCCCCCCCCAACCGGGGGGGTGACCGGGACCCGCTGCCCCCCCCCCCCCCTCCCCTCCCGTGCGGGGGGGCCGCGCGCGGAGCCCTCAATGGGGCCGGGATTTTTGTGAATGATGGGGGGGGGTCACGTGACACGGCGCTTTGTCCGTGCCATAACAACGGGGTGGGGGAGGGGCACGACGAGGTGCCCCCCCCGCCCCCCCCTTATCCCCCCCCCCCCGCCGGGGCGCGCGCGGCCCCCCCCCCCGCCCCAATCCGCCCCCCCCCGTTTTTATGAATGGGGCCCCGGCCGCTCATTCACAAACGCGCGCGCGCGCCCCGGGGGGGCGGGGGGCACGCGCGGGGGGGCCGGTTCATTCACAGAAAAAAAACCCACCCCGGCCGCCCCCGCCCCGCCCCCTCCCGTGGAAATGGGGTCACCCCCCACGGCCATCGCGGCCCCCCCCCCCACGGCGAAGGGCCCCACGGGGAACAGGGCGGGGGGGGGGGGTCGCAGGGGGCAAAATGCCCCCCCCCCCCCCCGCCTCGGGAAGGGAAAAGGGGGGATAAAAACGGCGGGGGGGGGGGCCGGGAGGAGGGGGCGTGGAGGCCCCTAGAGAAGGGGCTGCCCCCCCCCCCGCAACGAGAGGGTCGCGCGGGAACGGGGGGTCGCGCGTGGGCCCAGCACGGGGGGGCGGGAGGAAACGGGGGCGCCCGCCCCCCCTCCCGGAGCGGCCGGTCCCTCCCTCCGGCGGGAAAACGGGAGGGGGGGGGGGGGTGACCCGGTCCGTCCCCCCCCCCGCCCCGGTCCGTTCCCCCCCCGCCCCGGTGCCCCCCCCCCCCTCGTCCCGGTGCCCCCCCCGGCCCCACTGACCACGGCAGCGGAGCCCGATCCGAGCTGCGAGCGCCGCGATCCCTCCCGCTCCTAATGCCCCGCTGCGGCGGGGGGGGGGGGGATTGAGGGGGGGGGCACGGCGGAGATGCCCCCCCCCTCCCCCCCCCCGGCCGCCGCCGCTGCTGCTCCCGGTGCGGCGGCCGCCGGACGCCTGGGCCCCTCCGCCCCGGCGCGGGGGGGGGAGGGGGGGCACGCACGTTCCGCCCCCCCCCCCCCCCCGCCAGGCGCGGCCGTTGCGGCCGTTTCCACCCGCCGCTGCGGGCGGAGGGGCCGGTGAGCGCGGGGGGGGGGGGGCGGGGGCAAGGCGGGGGGGGGGGGGACCGGGGGGGGCACCAGGGGGGGGATCAAAAGGGGGGGTTAGAGAGGTGGGAGGGGGGCACCGGGGGGGGCACCGGGGGTGGGGGGGTTTGGGGATCAAAAGGGGGGGGGGTAGAGAGGGGGGAGGGGCACGGGGGGGCACCGGGGGTGGGGGGGGGTTGGGGATCAAATGGGGGGGGGTTAGAGAGGGGGGAGGGGCACCGGGGGGGGGCACCGGGGGTTTGGGGATCAAATGGGGGGGGTTAGAGAGGTGGGAGGGGGGCAGTGGGGGGGGGTTGGGGATCAAAAGGTGGGGGGGGGGGGTCAGAGAGGTGGGGGAGGGGCACCGGGGGGGAGCACCGGGGCGGGGGGGAGCACCGGGGCGGGGGGGTTGGGGACCAAATGGGGGGGGTTAGAGAGGTGGGGGGGGGCACCGGGGGGGGTACCGGGGGGGGGGTTGGGGATCAAAAGAAGGGGGGGCAGCCCGGATTTGGGGGTGACGGGACACGGGGACACGGGGGCTGGGGTGTCACGGAGCACGGGGGGGGGGCACCGGGGAACGGGGGGGGGCAGGGGGCGGCGCAGCCCGAGGGGAGACCCTGGGGGACCCCCCCGGTACCGCAGCCGCCGAGGGACCCCCCCGCCCCCGCCCCGCGCCCCCCGGTCATGGGCAACGCGCAGTCCGAGACGGCGCCGGGTTTCGGCGGAGCCAAAAACCGGGCCGAACCCAAGGGCAGAGCCCCCGGTGACCCCGGAGGGGCGCCGGGCCCCCCGGAACCGCCCGCGGCCCGGGCCGGGTCGCCGGTACCGCCGGGGGTCCCGTCGGAACCGGGCTACCGGCGCTGGAAGAAGGCGCTGCCGCGGGGCCGGTGCCGCGGGGCCGCCAAAGCGGGCCGTCCGTAGCGGGGGGGCAGGACGGGGCCCCCCCGGCCTGGAGCTGGGACCCCCCCGCGGCGGCACCGGGAGGGCGACGACGGGGCCGGTGTCGCCGCCCGAGCGGCCCCGGAGCCGCCGCCGCCGCCCGCGGAGCCCGGCGGGGCCCACGGGGAGCCCCGGGGGGACCCGGTGGCACCGGAGCCGCCGCCCGATGTCACCGCCCGCGTCCCCGAGGGCGGCGGCGCCGTCGAGGGGCCCCCCGCGGCCGCCCACCCCGTTCCCGGTGCGGGGGCGGCCCCGACGGCCCCCCCGGGGACACGGAGCCGCCGCCGCCGCCCCCCCCGTGGCTGCCGCGGACCTTCCGCTTCGAGGGACCGACGGGGACAGCGACGGGGACAACGATGGGGACAACGACGGGGACAGCGACGGGGACAACGATGGGGACAACGACGGGGACAGCGACAGCGACGGGGACATCGGCCCCGTGTCCCCCCCCGCCCCGCGGCGACGGCGACGCCGGGGGGGAGGCGGCGGGCGCGGGGGGGCCGCGCGGGCCCCCCCCCCGCCCCCGGGTGCCCCCCCCCCGGGCCGTGCCGGGCCCTGGCCCGGGCCAAGGCCAAGCGGGCGGGGGCCAAGGCCAAGGGGCTGCCCTGGGGGGGGGGGGCGGGCAAGGCGGCCCCCCCCCGCGCCCCCCCCCCCGCCGCCGCGGGCCGCCCCGGAGCCACCCGGAACGGAGCCCAGGGGGGCCCCCTCGGAGGACAAAGGGGCCCCCCCCTCAACCCAAGGGGCCCCCCCCCCCAGCCCAAGGGGGTCCCCCCCAGAGGCCAAGGGGGCCCCCCCCGGAGGCCAAGGGGGGCCCCCCCCAGACCAAAGGAGCCCCCCAGGAGGCCAAAGGGCCCCCCCCTCAGCCCAAGGGGGTCCCCCAGTCCAAGGGGGTCGCCCCGGAGGCCCCCCCGGAGGCCAAAGGGGGCCCCCCCCCAGACCAAGGGAGGCCCCCCCCAAGGCCAAGGGGGGACCCCCCTCAGCCCAAGGGCCCCCCCCCCTCAGCCCAAGGGGCCCCCCCAGCCCAAGGGGGCCCCCCAGAGGCCAAAGGGGCCCCCCCTCAGCCCAAGGGGCCCCCCCCAGCCCAAGGGGGCCCCCCCGGAGGCCAAGGGAGCCCCCCCTCAACCCAAGGGGGTCCCCCAGCCCAAGGGGGCCCCCCCGGAGGTCAAGGGCCCCCCCCCAGTCCAAGGGGCCCCCCCCAGGCCAAAGGGACCCCCCTGGAGGCCAAGGGGCCCCCCCCAGCCAAAGGGGACCCCCCTGGAGGCCAAAGGGCCCCCCCCTCAGCCAAGGGGCCCCCCCCAGGCCAAGGGGGCCCCCCCAGAGGCCAAAGGGGGCCCCCCCCAGCCCAAGGGGCCCCCCCGGAGGTCAAGGGCCCCCCTCAGCCCCAAGGGGCCCCCCCCAGCCCAAGGGGACCCCCCTGGAGGCCAAAGGGCCCCCCCAGCCCAAGGGGCCCCCCCAGCCCAAGGGGACCCCCCTGGAGGCCAAAGGGCCCCCCCAGGCCAAGGGGGCCCCCCCGGAGCCCCCCCGGAGGTCAAGGCCAAGGCGCAGAGGGGCCGGTCGCGGCCCGGGGGGGGCGGAGCCGGTGCCCAAGGGCCCCCCCGCGGAGCCGGCCCCCCCGGGGGGGGCTCCCCCGCGCTGGCCCCCCTTCGAGGTGGGGGGGGGGTGCGGCCGGCGCTGCCGCTGCCGCCACCAGCCCCCCCCGGCGGCTGCCCCCCAACGTGAGCGCCTGGTGAGCGGGGGACACGGGACGGGGGGGACGTGGGGACAAGGGGGGGACACGGGGACAAGGGGGGGACGTGGAGACATGGCGGGGACAAGGGGGGACATGGGGACAGGTTGGGGACATGGGGACGGGGGGGGGACATGGGGATGGGGAGGACATGGGGACATGGGGACATGGGGACAAGGTGGGGACATGGAGACGGGGGGGGACATGGGATGGGGGGGACATGTGGACAAGGTGGGGACATGGGGACAGGGGGGACATGGGGACATGGGACAAAGGTGGGGACATGGGGACAAGGGGCGGGACATGGGGATGGGGGGGCATGGGACGGGGGGGGACATGTGGACGGGGGGACATGGGGACAAGGTGGGGACATGGGACAGCTTGGGGACATGGGGATGGGGGGGACATGGGGACAAGGTGGGGACATGGGACGGTGGGGACATGGGGACAGCTTGGGGACATGGGGACAGGGGGAACATGGGGACAAGGTGGGGACATGGGGACGGGGGGACATGGGGACAAGTTGGGGACATTGGGACAGGTTGGGGACATGGGGATGGGGGGGACATGGGGACATGGGGACAAGGTGGGGACATTGGGACGGGGGACTTGGGAACTTCAGGACAGGTTGGGGACATGGGGACGGGGGGACATGGGGACTTGGGGACAGGTTGGGGACATGGGGACAAGTTGGGGACATGGGGATGGGGGACATGGGGACAGGTTGGGGACATGGGGACGGGGGACAAGGTGGGGACATGGGGATGGGGGACATGGGGACATGGGGACAGGTTGAGGACATGGGGATGGGGACAGGTTGGGGACATGGGGACAAGTTGGGGACATGGGGACGGGGGGACAGCTTGGGGACATGGGGACAGGTTGGGGACATGGGGAGGGACATGGGGACAGGTTGG
Source organism: Tinamus guttatus (assembly GCF_059628265.1). NCBI lineage: Eukaryota > Metazoa > Chordata > Aves > Tinamiformes > Tinamidae > Tinamus > Tinamus guttatus. The sequence continues at coordinate 8,392 of NW_028289741.1, read as the reverse complement.
GGACATGGGGACAAGGTGGGGACATGGGGACAGGTTGGGGACATGGGGAGGGACATGGGGACACACGGGGACACGCGTGGCCGCTGCCACCCCCGTCCCCCCAGGCTGTCCCCCAGCGCCAACCACCTGGCCGAGCCGCCCTGGGTGTCCACGGCCATCCTGGCCGGCTCCCTCGTGGCCGGCTCGGAATTCCTGCTGGAAGCGTTCGAGGAGCTGGGAGCGGGGGACGACTGAGCCCCGGGGCGTTAAACTACCCCCGGGGCGTTAAACTACCCCCGGGGCGGTTAAAACACCCCCCTGGGGCGTTAAACCACCCCCCCGGGGCGTTAAACTACCCCCCGCGGCGTTAAACTACCCCCCGGGGCATTAAACACCCCCCTGGGGCATGAAACTACCCCCCGGGGCATTAAACACCCCCCCCCCCCCGTGCATTAAACACCCCCCCCCATGCATTAAAGCGCTCTTGGTTCATTAACCCCCCCCCCCGTGCATTAAACTACCCCCCCCGGTGCATTAAAGCGCCCCCGGTGCATTAAACCACCCCCAGGTGCATTAAAACCCCCGGTGCATTAAATGCCCCCCCGATGCATTAAACTACCCCCCCCCCCCCGTGCATTAAACCCCCCCTCGGTGCATTAACCCCCCTTGGTACATTAAACCACCCCCCCCGGTGCATTAAATGCCCCCCCTGGTGCATTAAACCACCCTGGTGCATTAAACCACCCCCCCGGTGCATTAAATGCCCCCCGGGCATTAAACCACCCCCCCACGTGCCTTAAACCCCCCCGGTGCATTAACCCCCCCCCCCCCGGTGCATTAAACCAACCCCCCCGGTGCATTTAACCCCCCCGGTGCATTAAACCAACCCCCCCCGGTGCATTAAACCAACCCCCCCCGGTGCATTAAACCCCCCCCATGAGCCCCCCGCCTCGCGTCATCACGGGGGGGGGGGGGGACAGGTGACAACGAGGAGGTCACTCCGGGAATCCAAGGCTTTATTGAGCGCGGGAAGGCGCCGCGGGGACCGGGAACGCCGGGAATGCCGCGGGAACGCCGGGAACGCCGCAGGGACGCGGAGCCGGCACCGGGATGGGGACGTGGTGGCCTCGGTGTCCCCTAGACGATCATCTCGAGCTGGCGCGCGTACTCGATGACCTGCGTGGCCAGCTCGGTGGCCGGGATGGTCCCGTCCTCGGCCTTGAGCTGCTGCCGCCCAGAAGCTGTAGGAGCCGCCGGGGCCCAGGAGCCAGCCCCGCTGCGGGGGGAGGGGGGACAGCGGGGGACACCGGGTCACCGGGGCACCGGGGCACCCACCCTGTCACCGTGTCACCGTGTCACCCGCCCAGCCACCCCGTCACCCCCCGACCACCCCGTCACCCTGTCACCTCCCTGGCCACCTGTCACCCTCCCCGGCCACCCTGCCACCCTCTCGGCCACCCCGTCACCCTGTCACCTCCCTGGCCACCCTGTCACCCCCCTCCCGGCCACCCTGTCACCCCCCCGGCCACCCTGTCACCTTCCCGGCCACCCCTGTCACCCTCTCAGCCACCCCCTCACCATGTCACCTCCCAGCCACCCTGTCACAGTGTCACCCTGTCACCCGCCCGGCCACCCCGTCACCATGTCACCCTCCCTGACCACCCTGTCACCCTCCCGGCCACCCTGTCCACCGTGTCACCCTACCGGTCACCCTGTCACCCCCCTGGCCACCCCGTCACCCTCCCGGCCACCCTGTCACCCTCCCGGCCACCTCGTCACCCTCCCGGCCACCCCGTCACCGTGTCACCCCATCACCGTGTCACCCACCCCGTCACCCCGTCACCCCCCCCGGCCACCCCGTCACCGTGTCACCCCGTCACCATGTCACCCGTCACTGTGTCACCTCCCTGGCCACCCCGTCACCCTGTCACCCCCCCGGCCACCCCATCACCCCGTCACCGTGTCACCCCCCTGGCCACCCTGTCACCCTCCCGGCCACACCCGTCACTGTGTCACCCTGTCACCCTGTCACCCTGTCACCCCCCCGGCCATCCCCGTCACCCCTCGGCCACCCCGTCACCCTGTCACCCTCCCGGCCACCCCGTCACCGTGTCCCCCGTCACCCTGTCACCCTCTCGGCCAACCCCGTCACCGTGTCACCATCACGGCCACCCCGTCACCCCGTCACCATGTCACCTCCCCAGCCACCCTGTCACCATGTCACCCTGTCACCCGCCCGGCCACCCCGTCACCCTGTCACCCTCCTGACCACCCCGTCACCCTCCCGGCCACCCCATCACCGTGTCACCCTACCGGTCACCCTGTCACCCCCCTGGCCACCCCGTCACCCTCTCGGCCACCCCGTCACTGTGTCACCCTACCAGCCACCCTGTCACCCCCCCCCGGCCACCCTGTCACCCTCTCGGCCACCCTGTCACCCTGTCACCCACCCCGTCACCGTGTCACCCCGTCACCGTGTCACCCACCCCGTCACCCTGTCACCCCCCCGACCACCCCGTCACCCCGTCACCGTGTCACCCCCCCCGGCCACCCCGTCACCCTCCCGGCCACCCCGTCACTGTGTCACCCTGTCACCGTATCACCCCCCCGGCCATCCCGTCACCCCCTCGGCCACCCCGTCACCCTGTCACCCTCCCGGCCACCCCGTCACCGTGTCACCCCTCGGCCACCCCGTCACCCCGTCCCCGTCCCCCCCCGTCCCCCCGCTACCTTCTTGGCGTACTCCGTCATTCTCTTGGCGCTGCTGAAGAACAGGATGCGGGTGGCCTCGGAGAACAGGATCCTCTCGTAGGCCTTCTCGATGCAGCCCGCGATCTCGTCCCTGGAACGTGTCCCCATCCCGGCGTCACGGCCAGGGGACGCTCCCGGCCGGGGCATCCCGGGAATGCCGCTCACCGGGACGGGGCAATCCCGGGAATGCCGCTCACCGGATGGTGTCCAGCAGGATGTCGGATGAAGAAGGTGTAGCTTTCCGCTGGGATGTTGCCCCTTGGCCAGGAAGACCTTGTTGTAGCTGCCCTCCATTAAATACTGTGGGGGAAAGGCGGGATGGGATCCGGGATCTGGGATGGATCCGGGATTGGGATGGGATCCGGGATCTGGGATGGGATCCAGGATGGCCTCCAGGATGGGATCGGATCCGGGATGGGATCCGGGATCCAGGATGGGATTCAGGATGGCCTCCGGGATGGGATCCGGGATCCGGGACGGGATGCAGGATAGCATCCGGGATCCGGGACGGGATCTGGGATGGGATCCGGGATCCGGGATGGGATCCGGGATGGGATCCAGGATCCAGGATGGGATCCGGGATCTGGGATGGGATCCGGGATGGGATCTGGGATGGGAACCCGGATGGAACCCGGATCCAGGATGGCATCCGGGATCCAGGATGGCATCCGGGATGGCCTCCAGAATGGGATCCGGGATCCGGGATGGCCTTTGGGATCCGGGATGGCATCCGGGATGGCCTCCGGGATGGGATCCAGGATCCGGGATGGCCTTTGGGATCCGGGATGGCATCCGGGATGGGATCCGGGATCCGGGATGGCATCCAGGATGGCATCCGGGATCACATCCAGGATCCAGGATGGCATCCGAGATGGGATCCGGGATCCAGGATAGCATCTGGGATGGCATCCGGAAATCCAGGATGGCATCCGGGATGGCATCCAGGATGGGATGCGGGATGGCCTCTGGGATCCAGGATGGGATCAGGGATCCGGGATGGCCTCCGGGATCCAGGATGGCATCCGGGATGGGATCCAGGATGGCATCCGGGATGGCCTCTGGGATCCAGGATGGGATCCAGGATGCCTCCGGGATCCAGGATGGGATCCAGGATTCGGGATGGCATCCAGGATGGCCTCCGGGATGGGATCCCGGATCCAGGATGGCCTCCGGGATGGCATCCGGGATCCGGAATGGCATCCGGGATGGGATCCGGGATGGCTCTGGGATCCGGATGGCATCTGGGATAGGATCTGGGATGGCATCCGGGATGGCCTCTGGGATCCGGGATGGCCTCCGGGATGGGATCCAGGATCCGGGATGGCCTCCGGGATCCTGGATGGCCTCTGGGATGGCATCCAGGATGGCCTCCAGGATCCGGGATGGGATCTGGGATGGGATCCGGGATCTGGGATGGATCCAGGATGGGATCCAGGATCTGGGATGGGATGGGGGATCCAGGATCCCGTACCTGCTCCAGGGACAACCGGGTGCTTGATGTACACGTTGCTCTGGATCTCCTTGGCCGGGAGCCGCTCCAGCTCCGTATGGAATTCCGCCACGCGGTTCTGGGACAGCAGGAAGAGCAGGTGAGGCCCAGCAGCTGGTGCTTGTAGGCCGATTCCGGCAGCTCATCCCTGCGGGAAAAACACACGGATCGGGAGCGCTCCCAGGGGACACCAGGGACACGAGGGGACATTAGGGGACATTAGGGGACATTAGGGGACGTCACCCACTTGTAATCGAAGTAGTAGCACTTGAGCTGGGCCATGTAGCGCTCGAAGGAGGGAATGTCCTTCTTGAGGATGCTCCATTGGGCGCCGATCTCCAGGATGTCCCCTGGGAATGCAGGGGGGGATGTGGCGGCGGATCCCGATCCCGATCCCGCGGGATGATCCCGGCGTTCCGCACTCACGCGCCAGGATGAGCTGCTGCTTGGTGAGCTTGGAGCCGGACGTGGGGAGGAAGTTGAGATCCAGGAGGGCCAGCTGGGGGGACGGCGTGAGCACCGGGGATACCGGGATACCGGGACACCCCCGGAGAGCGGGATACCGGGATACCCGGACACCGGGATACCCGGACACCGGGATACCGGGATAGAGAGACACCCAGATACCGGGATACCGGGACACCCGGAGAGCGGGATACCAGGACACCCAGACACCTGGATACCCGGACACCGGGATACCGGGATACCGGGATAGACAGACACCCGGATACCGGGACACCTGGACACCCAGATACCGGGATACCCGGACACCCGGATACCGGGATACCGGGATAGACAGACACCCAGATACCGGGCTACCCGGACACCAGGACAGCCGGACACCCGGATACCGGGATACCCAGATACCGGGATACTCGGAAAGCGGGATGCCAGGATAGACAGACACCGGGATACAGGGATACCCGGACACCCAGATACCCGGACACCCGGATACCGGGATAGACAGACACCCGGACACCGGGACACCTCGATAGCGGGATACTGGGATACCCAGATACCAGGACACCCGGACACCCGGAGACCGGGATAGCCAAACACCCGGATACCAGGATAGACAGACACCTGGATACCGGGATACCCGGATACCGGGATAACCAGACACCCGGATACCGGGATACCCGGACACCTGGATAGCCCAACACCCAGACACCGGGACACCCGGACACTGGGATACCGGGATAACCAGACACCCAGATACCAGGATAGCTGGACACCTGGATACCAGGATACCCGGATATCGGGATAGCTGGACACCCGGACACCGGGATACCGGAATAGCCAGACACCCGGATAGTCCAACAGCCGGATACCGGGACACCCAGACACCGGGATACTCGGATAGCCGGACACCCGGATACGGGGATACCCGGATACCCGGACACCCAAATACTGGATAACTGGATAGCTGGACACGCAGATACTGGGACACCCAGACACCTGGATATTGGGATACCCGGATAGCTACACACCCGGATACGGGGATACCCAAACACCGGGACACCTGGATACGGGATCCCCAAACACCCGGACACCTGGATACCGGGATCCCCAAACACCCGGACACCTGGATACTGGGACACCCAGACACCTGGATATTGGGATACCCAGATAGCTACACACCCGGATACGGGGATCCCCAAACACCGGGACACCTGGATACCGGGATCCCCAAACACCCGGACACCTGGATACTGGGATCCCCAAACACCCGGACACCTGGATACTGGGACACCCGGACACCTGGATATTGGGATACCCAGATAGCTACACACCCGGATACAGGGATCCCCAAACACCGGGACACCTGGATACCGGGATCCCCAAACACCGGGACACCTGGATACTGGGATACCCGGATACCTGGACACCCAGAAACCTGAATACCGGATACTGGGATACCCAAACACCCGGACACCTGGATACTGGGATACCCTGATACCTGGACACCCAGAAACCTGAATACCGGATACCGGGATCCCCAAACACCCGGACACCCAGATATTGGGACACCCAGACACCTGGATATTGGGATACCCGGATAGCTAGACACCCGGATACTGGGATACCCAAACACCCGGACACCTGGATACTGGGATACCCTGATACCTGGATATTGGGATACCCGGATACTGGGATCCCCAAACACCCGGACACCTGGATACCGGGATACCCTGATACCTGGACACCCAGAAACCTGAATACCGGATACTGGGATCCCCAAACACCCGGACACCCGAACACCCAGACATTGGGACACCCAGACACCTGGATATTGGGATACCCGGATAGCTAGACACCCGGATACTGGGATACCCAAACACCGGGACAACCCGGATACTGGGATCCCAAACACCCGGACACCTGGATACGGGGATCCCCAAACACCCGGACACATGGATACTGTGATACCCAAACACCTGGATACTGGGATACCCGGATACTGGGATCCCCGGACATCCGGATATTGGGACACCCGGATATTGGGACACCCAGACATCCGGATATTGGGATACCCGGATATTGGGACACCCAGACATCCGGATATTGGGACACCCGGATATTGGGACACCGGCCCCCGCTGACTCACGGGGCCGGGCAGGTTAATTAGCGCCTGCAGAGCCCCGGGCTCTTTAATTAGTGTTTACGGCCCCGACCTGCTCCGATCCCGCGGGATTCCGGGGGCTCCGGGTGCCAACGCGGCCCCGTTCCGGGATTTCCCTCCTCATCCTCCCCAAACCCCCCCCAAAACAGCCCCCCAGACCCCCCGATGGACCCCCCGGACCCCCTGGGGACCCCCCTGGGGACCCCGGATCCCCCCGAGGACCCCAGGGACCCCCCTGTCCCCCCCCGGGACGTCCCCATGTCCCCCGACGTCCCCATCCCGGCCCGGGACACCCGGAGCCCCCCGAGTGTCCCCAGAGCCCCCGAGGACCCACGTGGGACCCCCGGACCCCCCTGGGGACCCCTTGGTGTCCCTGGTGTCCCCAGACCCCCCCGGGCTCCTCCGGGTGTCCCTGGACCCCCCCCCGGTGTCCCCAATGTCCCCAGACCCCCCCGGGTTCCTCCGGGTCCCCCCGATGTCCCCAGACCCCCCCCGGACCCCCCCGCCCCCCCCCCCGGTGTCCCCAGACCCCCCCCCTGGTGTCCCCGATGTCCCCAGCCCCCCCCCGGGCTCCTCCGGGTGTCCCCGATGTCCCCAGACCCCCCCGGACCCCCCCGGCCCCCCCCCGGTGTCCCCAGACCCCCCCCCGGTGTCCCCAATGTCCCCAGACCCCCCCGGGCTCCTCCGGGTGTCCCCAATGTCCCCAGACTCCCCCCGGGCTCTCCCGCCCCCCCCCCGGTGTCCCCAGACCCCCCCGGGCTCCTCTGGGTGTCCCCGGACCCCCCCCCCCCGGTGTCCCCCGATGTCCCCAGACCCCCCCCGGACCCCCCCGTTTCCCCCCCGTTTCCCCCCCGGTCCCGCCGTTTCCCCCCCCGTCCCCCGTTTCCCCCCCGTTTCCCCCCGTTTCCCCCCCGTTCCCCCCGTTTTCCCCCCGGTCCCGCCGTTTCCCCCCCGTTCCCCCCGTTTCCCCCCCGGTCCCCTCGTTTTCCCCCCCGTTCCCCCCCGTCCCCCCCGGTCCCCCCGGTCACCTTGAGCCTCCCGAGCGCCTCCCCGCACTTGCTGAGGTTGGGGCTCTTGCGGCTCCACTCGCCCTTGAGCTGCTCGTACATCCCGGCCGCGGCCTTGAGGCCGCCCGCGCCCTCGGCCCCGTTCAGCACCAGCCCGGCCGCCGCCATGCCCGTGAGTCGGCACCGCGCGACACCGCCCGCCCGCGCGCTGCTTGACGGCCGCGTCGCCACGGCAACGCCGCGACGTCACCGCAAAGACACGCCCTCCCTGCTCAGCCCCGCCCCGCCCAGCTCCGCCCTCCCTGCTCAGCCCCGCCCCCGCCCTCCCCGCTCCCCCGCCCCTACTCAGCCCCGCCCTCCCCGCTCAGCCCCCCCCCCTGCTCAGCCCCGCCCCGCCCTCCCCGCTCAGCCCCGCCCTCCCCCCGCCGCCGGCCCCCCCGCGCAGCCGGCTCCCCCGCTCAGCCCCGCCCCCGCTCAGCCCCCCGCTCAGCCCCGCCCTCCCCGCTCCGCCCCGCCCCCGCCCTCCCCGCTCCCCCCGCCCCT